>NC_090255.1:44315288-44367788 GCF_037325665.1 Littorina saxatilis | reverse complement strand
ACACACACACACAACGTGATCATGATTCTTCTTGGTTATGTGAAGGGAAATAACCTCCCTGTTTGTACCAATCAATGTACACAGCTGTTACTTCCCCTTTACTACAAACGGCTTCGAAAATGCGGGAGGAACTGCAGAATCCGTCATTAACTTAAAAACAAGTCGCGTAAGGCGAAAATACAATATTTAGTCAAGTAGCTGTCCAACTCACAGAATGAAACTGAACGCAATGCCATTTTTCAGCAAGACCGTATACTCGTAGCATCGTCAGTCCACCGCTCATGGCAAAGGCAGTGAAATTGACAAGAAGAGCGGGGTAGTAGTTGCGCTAAGAAGGATAGCACGCTTTTCTGTACCTCTCTTTGTTTTAACTTTCTGAGCGTGTTTTTAATCCAAACATATCATATCTATATGTATTTGGAATCAAGAACCGACAAGGAATAAGATGAAAGTGTTTTTAAATTGATTTCGACAATTTAAATTTGATAATAATTTTTATATATTTAATTTTCAGAGCTTGTTTTTAATCCGAATATAACATATTTATATGTTTTTGGAATCAGCAAATGATGGAGAATAAGATGAACGTAAATTGGGATCGTTTTATAAATTTTTATTTTTTTTACAATTTTCAGATTTTTAATGACCAAAGTCATTAATTATTTTTTAAGCCACCAAGCTGAAATGCAATACCGAAGTCCGGGCTTCGTCGAAGATTACTTGACCAAAATTTCAACCAATTTGGTTGAAAAATGAGGGCGTCACAGTGCCGCCTCAACTTTCACGAAAAGCCGGATATGACGTCATCAAAGACATTTATCAAAAAAATGAAAAAAACGTATGGGGATATCATTCCCAGGAACTCTCATGTCAAATTTCATAAAGATCGGTCCAGTAGTTTGGTCTGAATCGCTCTACACGCACGCACGCACACACACACACACACACACACACACACACACACACACACATACACACACACATACACCACGACTCTCGTTTCGATTCCCCCTCGATGTTAAAATATTTAGTCAAAACTTGACTAAATATAAAAATCACATAGAAGCTCTTTTGACCTTCAGTGTTAGACTATGATGGTTGACCTTCAGTGTTAGACAATGATGGTTGACCTTCAGTGTTAGACAATGATGGTTGACCTTCAGTGTTAGACAATGATGGTTGACCTTCAGTGTTAGACAATGATGGTTGACCTTCAGTGTTAGACAATGATGGTTGACCTTCAGTGTTAGACAATGACAATTCTTTATTTAACGACTGTAATTGAATAGGCAGCAATCTGCCTTTTTTTTAACATCTGGCCCTCGCCATAACTAAACAGTAAAATGGCTGATGAATAAACAAGCAAAGTAAACAATTGCGTCATGTTTACAAATAAACCGAAGGAAGGACACATTATACGTCTAAATAAAATGTGTCGCATAGAGGGAAAATTCTAGGTCATTTGATGTGAGTACAGTATTTCAGACTGGTTTGTACTGGTCTAGTTCATTTGATGTGAGTAAAGTATTTCAGACTGGTTTGTACTGGTCTAGTTCATTTGATGTGAGTAAAGTATTTCAGACTGGTTTGTACTGGTCTAGTTCATTTGATGTGAGTAAAGTATTTCAGACTGGTTTGTACTGGTCTAGTTCATTTGATGTGAGTAAAGTATTTCAGACTGGTTTGTACTGGTCTAGTTCATTTGATGTTAGTAACGTATTTCAGACTGGTTTGTACTGGTCTGGTTCATTTGATGTGAGTAAAGTATTTCAGACTGGTTTGTACTGGTCTAGTTCATTTGATGTGAGTAAAGTATTTCAGACTGGTTTGTACTGGTCTAGTTCATTTGATGTGAGTAAAGTATTTCAGACTGCTTTGTACTGGTCTAGTTCATTTGATGTGAGTAAAGTATTTTAGACTGGTTTGTACTGGTCTAGTTCATTTGATGTTAGTAACGTATTTCAGACTGGTTTGTACTGGTCTAGTTCATTTGATGTGAGTAAAGTATTTCAGACTGGTTTGTACTGGTCTAGTTCATTTGATGTTAGTAACGTATTTCAGACTGGTTTGTACTGGTCTAGTTCATTTGATGTTAGTAACGTATTTCAGACTGGCTTGTACTGGTCTAGTTCATTTGATGTGAGTAAAGTATTTCAGACTGGCTTGTTCTGGTCTAGTTCATTTGATGTGAGTAAAGTATTTCAGACTGGCTTGTTCTGGTCTAGTTCATTTGATGTGAGTAAAGTATTTCAGACTGGCTTTGACTGGTCTAGTTCATTTGATGTTAGTAACGTATTTCAGACTGGTTTGTACTGGTCTAGTTCATTTGATGTGAGTAAAGTATTTCAGACTGGTTTTACTGGTCTAGTTCATTTGATGTGAGTAAAGTATTTCAGACTGGCTTGTACTGGTCTAGTTCATTTGATGTGGGTCAAGTATTTCAGACTGGCTTGTACTGGTCTAGTTCATTTGATGTGAGTAAAGTATTTCAGACTGGCTTGTACTGGTCTAGTTCATTTGATGTGAGTAAAGTATTTCAGACTGGCTTGTACTGGTCTAGTTCATTTGATGTTAGAAACGTATTTCAGACTGGTTTATATTGACGCAACACCTCTTACACACAATGCTCATAGGCATTATTACATATATTGCATTAAACATCAATTAAACAAGTACAGTGGTCGCCGGTTAATATGACCACTTTGGGACCGGGATAAAATGGTCATAATAAGCGGCTGGTCATATTAACCGATGTTAGAGAAAACGACTTGAAAAAAATCGCAAAACGAAGCATTTTAAGTTTTTTTGTAATTAATAATTGTAAGAAAATGTAACTTGTTGGCAACAAACACACAATTAAATATGTGTACTGTACATCGTTGCCATTATAGATGACGTCCGTTGAAAAGAAATTGAAATGGAATGAAAAGTAAATGGAAGAAACGGCATATACACGTCCAAATGTTCACTTAGGGGCCTGGAAAAAATCACGGATGTTGGTCTGTGTGTTGGTGCTAGACCAGAGGAGATCCTTCACTTCATTGTCAAAGGCTCCAAACTTCTCCATGTTGTAGCCGCGACTTTGAAGTCCAGACCTCAGTTTCTCCATGAGCGCTCTCATTTCAGGAGCTGTTGGGGGTGGGGGTGGGGGTTCCTCTTCGTCATCACTGTCCGATCTTGGCGTTTTCGTTTCGACATTGTTTCCTCTTGAATCAGACTGAAAGATTGGTTGGCTCGTGCTCTGTTTGCCAAAAAGAGAGAGAATAATGTTCGTGATCACTTTAGATTTATTCACGGGAAATAATGAAAAGATCGCACGTTTTATTGCCTTTTTTATGACGCTCAGTCTCGGGGAAAAAAAGAGAGAGAATAATGATCGCGACATTAGAGATCACTGAGCACTGATCACTGATCACTTTAGTTTCATTCACGAAAAAGAAAGAAAATATCGCACGCCTTTTTGCCTTTTTGTATTTTTTCCCCCCGAGTGATTTCAAACTGAAAAAGATGTGAACTTGTTGCCATTTTCTCGAAACAATGTGGCCATATTAAGCGGCTTTTTCTAATACATAACAAAGAAGGACAATTCCGGACCGGGTAAAATTGGTCATAATACGCGGCTGGTCATATTAACCGCGGTCATATTAACCGGCGACCACTGTAGTACATTGTTTTAGAGCATCGCTAATTTAATTGGTAGTTGGTCTTATAGTTTCTATAACCGAAAAATAACGTTTCTTTTTTCTTCATTATGTAACCGAGTGCCAATTTACTTTACCCTTTCTCACCGAGCACAAACACTCAAAGCAACTGACACAAGTTATATTACCAGGTTCTTTTATTCCATAAGATGAAAAGGGGAATGTGTGGGATAACGGGGGTTTACTTTCAAATACAAAACTTCCAATGTATTACAACAGGACTAAACAACTCCAAAAACAACGCTCTCAATTCTTCACTCTAAAACTATATTCTAAATTCTCCCTCTAAAGCTACACTTTAAAAAACACACTAAATCCTTCCTCCAAACTACACTCTAAAACTCTACTCTAAATCCTTACTCTCAACTTTAACCCAAAAAAAACCACAACAAAACTCTGATCCAAAACAAACGAAATCTAAAAATACAGCCTAAAAACAATTCTTAATAAAACCAAATCTACAAAAACTCACTGAGCCCCTCTAACAAAAACTAGTCTACAGAACCCAGTCCACAAAAACCAGTCTACGAAAACCAGTCTACGGAAACCAGTCTACGAGAACTAATCTACAAAATCCCCATCTACGAAAACCTAGCTAGAAAACCCATCTACAAAAACCTAGCGAAAATAACCCACTAAAAAACCCGTCTACGAAAACCCCCATCTAAAAAAAAATACCCCGTCGCACACTCCGCCATCCTGCAAACCACAGAATGCACGCCGTAAGCATACGTAAACAACTCAACAATTTCAACTACCACAAACTAACTCTTTGAACAACAAAACACATCATCCCTATCAAATAACATGCCTAAAATACCGTTTTCTCAAGCACTCAAACGGTTTTCTAAAGCATTCAATAAACAAAAGTTTTCCCAAACATTCAACTCACAAAACAGTCTTCATGTACATTCAAATAAATCCTTCCCCAAGCAGCATACTCTTCTTCTCACTGCTTACCCATTTACAGAAAGAAAATTGTATTAACCTACCAGCAAAATAATTCCTCACATCCCAAAGGATTTCAGCCTGTGACCAAACATGTCACACCAGGCGTCCAGAAAACACACGCACAAAAATATACGTTGTCTTTCTTCAGAATTCCAAGCAGAAAGAAAGTCTCAGTAGGACCCAGGGCCCAACATCCCGCGTGCCTGCGTCACAAGGTTAACACACGTTCGACTCGAGGGGTGTCGAGTAACTTTACTTTCTCTACTTGGTGTTGAACATCACCTTCAACTATTCAAAATTACATCGCGGCGGAGAGAAAAAGAGAGATGGAATAACATCACCTGTCAATTGTTTCTTGTTCAGTTGGTAGAGCACTGGACTTGTGATCGAAAGGTCGCAGGTTCGAATTCGGGCCGGGACGGACACGGGTCAACTTTATGTGCAGACCCAGAGACGGAAGCCATGTCCCACCCCCGTGTCATCACAATGGCACGTAAAAGACCTTGGTCATTCTGCCATAAGTGCAGGTGGCTGAATACACCTAAACACGCAGACACCTGGGTAGCGCGACTCCGTCGCTGCTAGCTTTCCACTGGGAGGAAGCGACCCGAATTTCCCAGCGATGGGACAATAAAGTAATGAGAATGAGAATGAGAATGAGAAACATTAATCACAATTTTACTCCAAAGACTTATACCAAAAAACAATCGTTTTACCTATGCAAATTTAAGAATCGGCTCTTCCGTCAGACCATTCCAATAAACACAAAACACAGTCTCGGAAACCTTAGTGGATCCCCGGTAGTACAGGGGTACCCGAGTTCACAAGTTCAAACGGATGTACACAAGTGCATGTGTACCGTAACTGTCGTCGGTCACAAGCTCACAATTAGATAACATGTATTTCCGGTATGGAAAACAGTTGTGCTTGTACTTTGCCGCAGGAAGGTCAGAAGGTCAGAAGGTCAGAAGGTCAGAAGGTCAGAAGAGAGTTACAACGGCTACCTAGTATTTGAATATACGGTTTCAGGTACACATCCATTGATGATTAAATGCATAAGGGTAACTTTATTATTACCTAGCCTTGGCTTCAGGGGCAGAATGCTACAATGACACAGTCTCAGAAAGCGTTGTTTTCTGTTAGAATATTACTATAAGCGCTTGTTTGTGTAATCTAATAAGTGGTTTGTATGAATTATCACCTGCCGAGTCTCATGAGGTGGAAGTGGTATCAATAGCAGACTGAATATGTGGAGTAAAAAAGAGTGTTTGATTCTGGATAACAGATATACTTTCTTCGACACAACTTTAGAAAGTTGTTCTATGCGATATGACCAAGAGAGGTCGTTATCAATGATCACTCCTAACACTTTACGATGGTCGATTTTTTTAACAGTTTTATCATTAAACGTTAGATCGTAGTTAGGTTTGTGACGTTTTTGTCTAGTTGTTATAATCATGTATTTTGTGTGTGTGAGTTAAGGGACAAATGGTCTAGCTATCATTTCTTCCACCAAGCCCCTCTACACACCCCCCCCCTTCCCGGGTGCCTTTTTGGCTTTATTGTGTGAGTGTGTGAAAGACTTAAGGTACCGTCATTTTGTCGTTCCATCAAAATCGCTGGGAAATTTGGTTGGCTTTCTACCTGTGGAGATGTTGCAGCTACAGAGTCGCGCTACCCAGGTGTGTGTCTGTTTAGGTGTTAGGTACAGGGGGCAAAGTTGAACCACCTTAGTAAATAGTCAAATATGTCACCCTCCACCACGGAATAAGTCGCATGTCACCTTTGCATGATTTTTCATATTTTTACATTTTCCTAACGAGTGTTTTATGGTCTATTCAGTGGTGAAAACCGTTTTAGAAAAGAGCGAAAACTGTTTGAGTTATAAGCCTGTGACTAAGGTGACCCTCACACTGTTACCAGACACCCCCGGACTTACATTAAGCCTAGCGCAGAACCGCGCGAGGTGACATGCGACTCATTCCGTGGTGGAGGGTCACATATATGATATGATAAGAACATAATGTGTGTTACTGTTCTTGAGCCTAGGGGTAGACGAACGACAACAACAACAACGACGACAACAACAACAACAACTAATCAAATCAGGCAGCCGATCGAGACTGGTCGAGCTTGTCTGAGCCATGCATGTCAACGTAATTCACAAACCGATCTTGTATCATTCTGAGCAATTCTTTTGGAGTAAACATAATTTGTCTAAACATAATTTGTCTAAACATAAATTATCTAAACATAATTTGTCTATACGTTTTTGGATTCAGGAATGGACAGGGAACATAATGCAATCATTTTTGAATTTGGAAGAGAAAATTTGATATTCAAGACACATTTTATAAACAAACTAATAAATTACTTTTCTAATTTTTGTTGACACGAACAGAACAGTAGTCCTGTAAAACATGCAGTTTGATGCGGGTCATTTCTGTCTTACACACACACACGTATGATTGGCTGTGAACTGTTTTCTTATGTGAGGCATTCACCCATTTAAAGTTAATCCGAAATAAAAATCGCGCAAACAGCATAAAAGATAACGCATTATCCGCATCTTCAGGAAGAAATGCAGTTGAATATAAAATTTGATTGCGGAAAAATAATGAAATGTATCGGTCAAAGAGTCTGTGAGTGCACATGCACCCTGAGATGTTTTTTTTTAATTGAGAGCTTGTATTGATTTCGTGTCAAGCGTGTGAATGCCATCTTGGCTTTGATTCTGTTTGTGTGGCTTTGTCATGGGATTGAATCATTGCATTGGAAAATGTTATTTTCAAGCAGGCACGAGTCTGATCCACGCAAATGAAAAAGCAATCAAACAATGAATACTTGTTGGTTTTTGGCAAGTCAGATCAAATAAACGAAAAATTTAGTTTCACGTTACATCCTTTTTTTTCTCAACATCCCCCCCTCCCCCACCAAACCACCACCACCATTCTTGCAAACCTCCGTCTCTATCCAGGATGTGTTATCTCTGTCTGTTCGTCATGTGTGTGTGTGTGTGTGTGTGTGTGAGTTATTGTGTGTTAGTGTGTTAGTAGGCGTGTGTGTGTGTGTGTGTGTGTGTGCGTGCATGCGTACGTGAGTGTGTGTGTGTGTTTGTGTGTGTGTGTGTTTTGTGTGTGATGAATGAATTTTAATAATTAAGGCAAGGAAACGGAAGATAATTGACCTGCAGAGGCAATATCGTCACGTTTATCAACTGAACGTGCACATTTTCTTGACGCTTATCTGACTGTCAGAAATTAAATTTTGATTTAGCAATTTTTGTTCTCCGAAGTTCAAGATTGCAGCTACTTTTGTTCTCCGAGGTTCAAGATTGCAGCTACTTTTGTTCTCCGAGGTTCAAGATTGCAGCTACTTTTGTTCTCCGAGGTTCAAGATTGCAGCTACTTTTGTTCTCCGAGGTTCAAGATTGCAGCTACTTTTGTTCTCCGAGGTTCAAGATTGTAGCTATACTTTTGTTCTCCGTGATTCAAGATTGCAGCTACTTTTGTTCTCCGAGGTTCAGGATTGCAGCTAGTTTTGTAAAAACCCACCGAAAATGTCATAAAAGAAGTCTGGCTTGTCGTTTATCTGCGTTAGGGATGTCTCAAATGACTTTCTGTGTCTTGTAAACAAAACGACGCGTGTTAGCGCAAAGCGCCGAAAGTGTGAAGACAACGCGTTCAGGAGTCATTGAAATGTACCGTTATTTGTCTCGATTCCCGCTAAAACGGCTTGACAAACCAAACCACCCTTCATGACATTCACCACCCTTCATGACATTCACCACCCTTCATGACATTCACCACCCTTCATGACATTTGACAGCAGGCAGGGTAGGCTAACAAAACTAACCGTTTTGGATACAAATAATATTCTTCTTTCTATTGATATGCAAAACGTGTTTCGTTCTAGCTGTATTACTGTTATTAATTAGTACATGTATATCTAAATATAATATCATTGTGGTAGTCTTTCGTTTGTCTTTATGTTACATGCACCACTACTGACATTTCTCCATGTGAGATAATAAAGTAAATTTGATTTGATTTGATTTGATGTGTACATTGCTTTTCTGAATTTGTTTTTTAGGGGTATTTGTTTTGTCGGTCCTACTGCACAAGGCAATGATTTATTATCTCTGTCTCTTCGTCATGTGTGTGTGTGTGTGTGTGTGTGTGTGTGTGTGTGTGTGTGTGTGTGTGTGTGTGTGTGTGTGTGTGTGTGTGTGTGTGTGTGTGTGCGGGTGCGTGTGTGTGTGTCTGCTGACTATTGTAGGGAAATGAATGGCCTCCCCAGTCTCATCATTGGCTTTACAATAAATCATCCCCTAGATCTGTCTAGTTGTCTTTATGACGGGTAATATAGTGTCCATCCCCTAGATCTGTCTAGTTGTCTTTATGACGGGTAATATAGTGTCCATCCCCTAGATCTGTCTAGTTGTCTTTATGACGGGTAATATTGTGTCCATCCCCTAGATCTGTCTAGTTGTCTTTATGACGGGTAATATAGTATCCATCTCCTTTACCAATCTGTCATGCAATTGTTTTTAATATGTCGTCTAGACCCGTAAACTCTGTTGATACCAATCGAACAAACATATTGAGATAATTTGATGTTGTTTGCGTTCCCTTCATCTGGCGATAGATAGCCATGCTGTCAGTCTCGGTCTCTTTGTGACAGTGCGAGGGAGACAATATTAGTAGCTGATGGTATGGTCAGGGGAGGGGCGTTAATGCTTGTGTGCGCGCGCGCGCGAGTGTGTGTGTGTGTGTGTGTGTTTGTGTGTGTGTGTGTGTGCGTGTGTGTGTGTGTGTGTGCGTGTGTGTGTGTGTGTGTGTGTGTGTGTGTGTGCGTGTGTGTGTGTGTGTGTGTGAGTGTGTGTGTGTGTGTGTGTTTGTGTGTGTGTGCGTGTGTGTGTGTGTGTGTGTGTGTGTGTGTGTGTGTGTGTGTGCGTGTGTATCACCATAGTTACTACACCAACAGACGGAGCCATTTGTGCAGTAATATATTCCGGAAATAAATGCACTGATACCTTGATGGGAAATACATGATTGTACAACTCGTCAAGCTGGTAACACCAACAGGAATGTGCCTATAACCATTGGTTTGACCTTTTTTCCCATTTGGAATGTCCTTTTCTATCCTCTGACCATCTGACCCTTTACTGACAGCCTGCCCCAGCTGTCCGTAGTTCCACCAATCTCAGATTGAATGGCATGGACATCAAAGCAGCTTGATCGAGTTGTACAATGATTTACATCCAATGAAGGTATCGATACAAATATGTCCGAACTACGTACATTAATGCACAAATGGCTCCGTTTTTCATGGTGAAGGATTTGAGCCTACACATGTAGTTGTTACTATGGCAATCCGAATGGTGCAAAAGTCCCTTTTAGCTCTTGATGTCTAAATAACACATTATTTAGCTAAATAACGCGTTATTTAGCTAAACAATGCTTTATTTAGCTATATCATGCATTATTTAGCTAAATAATGCATTGTTTAAATTAAACAATGCATTATTTACAGATACAGAAAAAAGAGAGCCCAGAGCACTAAATAATGCATTGTTTAGCATAAATAAGAGATTGTGTATGTAAATAACTCATTATTTATAAATAATTACGCGTTTTCTCTAAACAATATATTATATGTAAATAAAGTGTTATTTAAATAAATAAAATATTATTTAGATAAATAAAATAGTATTTATTTAAATAAAATATTATTTAGACAAATAAAATATTATATGTAAATAAAATATTATTTATCTAAATAAAATATTATTTATCTAAATAAAATATTATTTAGATAAATAATTTATTATTTAGATAAATAATTTATTATTTAGATAAATAATTTATTATTTACTGTTTTTGCCTTGAAATAGTATTATTACACTAAATAATGCTTTATATAGCTATATAATAGGTTTCCGCTATATAATTCATGATTTGGTAAATAATACATTATATACCGTAAATAAAATATTATATACCGTAAACAATTCATTGTTTAGCGCATCGCGAAGCCGTTTTTTCTCTTGTTGTTTTTTTCCACGTGTTTCCGTGGATCCACGAGAGCTCTGTTGATTCTCAAACTGACCAATCAGACAACTAGCATCTGTACACTAATTAAAGTCCCATTGTTGAGTGTGACGAAAACTCGTGGTGACGATTTTAAAACATGTTGGGTCACGCATGGTCCAATATACATGGTCCAATCTTACATGGTCCAACCTTACATGGTCCAACCTTACATGGTCCAATCTTACATGGTCCCATCTTACATGGTCCAACCTTACATGGTTCAACCTTACATGGTCCAATCTTACATGGTCCAATCTTGCATGGTCCAATCTTACATGGTCCAACCTTGCATGGTCCAACCTTGCATGGTCCAATCTTACATGGTCCAACCTTACATGGTCCAACCTTACATGGTCCAACCTTACATGGTCCAACCTTACATGGTCCAATCTTACATGGTCCAATCTTGCATGGTCCAATCTTACATGGTCCAATCTTACATGGTCCAACTTTACATGGTCCAACCTTACATGGTCCAACCTTACATGGTCCAATCTTACATGGTCCAACCTTACATGGTCCAATCTTACATGGTCCAATCTTACATGGTCCAACCTTACATGGTCCAACCTTACATGGTCCAACCTTACATGGTCCAATCTTACATGGTCCAACCTTACATGGTCCAACCTTACATGGTCCAATCTTGCATGGTCCAATCTTGCATGGTCCAACTTTACATGGTCCAATCTTACATGGTCCAACCTTACATGGTCCAACCTTACATGGTCCAATCTTACATGGTCCAATCTTACATGGTCCAACCTTACATGGTTCAACCTTACATGGTCCAATCTTACATGGTCCAATCTTGCATGGTCCAATCTTACATGGTCCAATCTTGCATGGTCCAATCTTGCATGGTCCAATCTTACATGGTCCAACCTTACATGGTCCAATCTTACATGGTCCAACCTTACATGGTCCAACCTTACATGGTCCAATCTTACATGGTCCAACCTTACATGGTCCAACCTTGCATGGTCCAATCTTACATGGTCCAATCTTACATGGTCCAACCTTACATGGTCCAACCTTACATGGTCCAATCTTACATGGTCCAACCTTACATGGTCCAATCTTACATGGTCCAATCTTGCATGGTCCAATCTTGCATGGTCCAATCTTACATGGTCCAACCTTGCATGGTCCAACCTTACATGGTCCAACCTTACATGGTCCAATCTTACATGGTCCAACCTTGCATGGTCCAACCTTACATGGTCCAACCTTACATGGTCCAATCTTACATGGTCCAACCTTGCATGGTCCAACCTTACATGGTCCAATCTTACATGGTCCAATCTTACATGGTCCAACCTTACATGGTTCAACCTTACATGGTCCAATCTTACATGGTCCAATCTTGCATGGTCCAATCTTACATGGTCCAACCTTGCATGGTCCAACCCTGCATGGTCCAATCTTACATGGTCCAACCTTACATGGTCCAACCTTGCATGGTCCAATCTTACATGGTCCAACCTTACATGGTCCAATCGTGCATGGTCCAACCTTACATGGTCCAATCTTACATGGTCCAACCTTACATGGTCCAATCTTACATGGTCCATATATATTATTGGACCATGTAAGATTGGACCATGCAAGGTTGGACCATGTAAGGTTGGACCATGTAAGATTGGACCATGTAAGGTTGGACCATGTAAGGTTGGACCATGTAAGATTGGACCATGCAAGGTTGGACCATGCAAGATTGGACCATGTAAGATTGGACCATGTAAGGTTGGACCATGTAAGGTTGGACCATGTAAGATTGGACCATGTAAGATTGGACCATGTAAGGTTGGACCATGTAAGGTTGGACCATGTAAGATTGGACCATGCAAGGTTGGACCATGCAAGGTTGGACCATGTAAGATTGGACCATGCAAGATTGGACCATGTAAGATTGGACCATGTAAGGTTGAACCATGTAAGGTTGGACCATGCAAGATTGGACCATGTAAGATTGGACCATGTAAGGTTGGACCATGTAAGATTGGACCATGTAAGATTGGACCATGTAAGGTTGGACCATGTAAGGTTGGACCATGCAAGGTTGGACCATGTAAGGTTGGACCATGCAAGATTGGACCATGTAAGATTGGACCATGTAAGGTTGGACCATGTAAGGTTGGACCATGTAAGATTGGACCATGTAAGGTTGGACCATGTAAGGTTGGACCATGTAAGATTGGACCATGTAAGATTGGACCATGCAAGGTTGGACCATGCAAGGTTAGACCATGTAAGATTGGACCATGTAAGATTGGACCATGTAAGGTTGGACCATGTAAGGTTGGACCATGTAAGATTGGACCATGTAAGGTTGGACCATGTAAGGTTGGACCATGTAAGGTTGGACCATGTAAGATTGGACCATGTAAGATTGGACCATGCAAGGTTGGACCATGCAAGGTTGGACCATGTAAGATTGGACCATGCAAGATTGGACCATGTAAGGTTGGACCATGTAAGGTTGGACCATGTAAGGTTGGACCATGTAAGATTGGACCATGCAAGGTTGGACCATGCAAGATTGGTCCATGCAAGATTGGACCATGTAAGATTGGACCATGTAAGGTTGGACCATGTAAGGTTGGACCATGTAAGATTGGACCATGTAAGGTTGGACCATGTAAGGTTGGACCATGTAAGATTGGACCATGCAAGGTTGGACCATGCAAGGTTGGACCATGTAAGATTGGACCATGCAAGATTGGACCATGTAAGATTGGACCATGTAAGGTTGAACCATGTAAGGTTGGACCATGTAATATTGGACCATGTAAGATTGGACCATGTAAGGTTGGACCATGTAAGGTTGGACCATGTAAGATTGGACCATGTAAGGTTGGACCATGCAAGATTGGACCATGCAAGATTGGACCATGTAAGATTGGACCATGTAAGGTTGGACCATGTAAGGTTGGACCATGTAAGGTTGGACCATGTAAGGTTGGACCATGTAAGGTTGGACCATGTAAGGTTTTACCATGTAAGATTGGACCATGTAAGATTGGACCATGCAAGATTGGACCATGTAAGATTGGACCATGTAAGGTTGGACCATGTAAGGTTGGACCATGTAAGATTGGACCATGTAAGATTGGACCATGTAAGGTTGGACCATGTAAGGTTGGACCATGTAAGATTGGACCATGTAAGGTTGGACCATGTAAGGTTGGACCATGTAAGGTTGGACCATGTAAGATTGGACCATGTAAGATTGGACCATGCGTGACCCAACATGTTTTAAAATCGTCACCACGAGTTTTCGTCACACTCAACAATGGGACTTTAATTAGTGTACAGATGCTAGTTGTCTGATTGGTCAGTTTGAGAATCAACAGAGCTCTCGTGGATCCACGGAAACACGTGGAAAAAAACAACAAGAGAAAAAACGGCTTCGCGATGCGCTAAACAATGAATTGTTTACGGTATATAATATTTTATTTACGGTATATAATGTATTATTTACCAAATCATGAATTATATAGCGGAAACCTATTATATAGCTATATAAAGCATTATTTAGTGTAATAATACTATTTCAAGGCAAAAACAGTAAATAATAAATTATTTATCTAAATAATAAATTATTTATCTAAATAATAAATTATTTATCTAAATAATAAATTATTTATCTAAATAATATTTTATTTAGATAAATAATATTTTATTTAGATAAATAATATTTTATTTACATATAATATTTTATTTATCTAAATAATATTTTATTTAGATAAATAATATTTTATTTATCTAAATAATATTTTATTTATTTAAATAACACTTTATTTACATATAATATATTGTTTAGAGAAAACGCGTAATTATTTATAAATAATGAGTTATTTACAAACACAATCTCTTATTTATGCTAAACAATGCATTATTTAGTGCTCTGGGCTCTCTTTTTTCTGTATCTGTAAATAATGCATTGTTTAATTTAAACAATGCATTATTTAGCTAAATAATGCATGATATAGCTAAATAAAGCATTGTTTAGCTAAATAACGCGTTATTTAGCTAAATAATGTGTTATTTAGACATCAAGAGCTAAAAGGGACTTTTGCACCATTCGGATTGCCATATGTTACAGAAAGAAACCTGCTTAGGATGCTTGGATTTTCATAAATATTGTTTGATCCCTTACACGACCTGGGGAGAAACACTTGTCAGAAAAGAATTGCGTATTGGATAATGTCTTGCAGGTCTGCGCAAAATTATTAACGCTTTTTCTTTCATGTTTATCGTCATGTTTATCGTCATGTTTATCGTCATGTTTATCGTCATGTTTATCGTCATGTTTATCGTCATGTTTATCGTCATGTTTATCGTCATGTTTATCGTCATGAAACGCTGCTTATGAGACTGAAAATGTAAGAGGACAAAAATCATGTTACACACACACACACACACACACACACACACACACACACACACACACACACGCACGCACGCACACACACACACACACACACACACACACACACACACACACACACACACACACACACACACTATTCGAGTGACAGCAGTATGTCGCAGGTTTTAGGGCTTGTAATATCTGCAGAACATTATGCATGTTTGTTTATTCTTTCTTGAAGCCTGTGTTGTGAGCGGATGAACACCTAAATCTCATGCAAATGTGTTTTTTTGTATTTGTTTTTAGACAGAATTAAATAACTATTGATAAATTTTCACTGTAGACGCATGTAATAATGTATTCACCTGCTGTTTTGTACAATTGCTATCCACGTTTGAGTTCAATCTTAAGGCTGCTTTTCATTGTGACAAATCCGGCGACGAAATAGTTTCGCAAATCATACATCACATTTGAAATGACTGATATCCAGACAAAAGCATTCTGCTTGTTCCTTTCTTGATAATTAATTTATCTGAGTATTGTTCCAAACTTTCAACATCGTGGAACCCAGTTGAACAAACAGCGTGGAAAGCCAAGTGCATTCCCCATGTATTGCCAACGAAAAACGGAGCCTCTTTCTTTATCGGCAAAACTCTCAGCTCTGAACGACACATTCGCACGCCATATTGATCAACACTTCTCTTTTTAAACAACGGTAATTTGACCCCTTTCCAGCATGCATCGGTGCCACATCTTCTTCCGGGTCCCAAACATTGGTATACTATTTATGGTGATAGTGCTGACGAGAGTGCTTTCGTCGAACAAACATATCAGAGGTAGTAAACTCAGCCGCTTCTTATCGTACGGAATCAGCAACAATTACCGTCACAGTGTTTGAAAAACCATATCAATTTGTTTCGTCCAAGCTTGCATCAGTGAATGACTGCTTGCGGCTATTTCGCTCCTAACTTGGTAAAAAGGTAATCCATACTGTTAGTACAATACACTACTGTTGACAATGATGCGACAACGTGTGGTCATAGAGAGAGAGAGGGAGAAGGAGAGAGAGAGAGAGAGAGAGAGAGAGAGAGAGAGAGAGAGAGAGAGAGAGAGAGAGAGAGAGAGAGAGAGAGAGAGAGAGAGAGAGAGAGAGTGCGTTGATTTAAGAACTTTCAGTTTGACATAAAAATCCCCATTCATTTTGCTATATTTGTTTTTTTGCATTTGACTGACGTCCCACTTTCAGAGCACGTTGAAGTCACGTCCGGGTTCCCATTCTATTCCGACAAGGTGCACTCGCTGACTCTTCCAACTCGGATGCACCGATGAAAAGAAGAAATTAGGGTAGGGAAATGCACCGTCGCTGCTCTTGACTTGAGCCCAGACACGATACCCCAAAAGCCAAATTGGCCGTTCCATGCGTTTCTTGGGGGAGAGGTATTAGCCGATAATTGCACTCTGGATAGAGTCCGAAGCCATTTATATTAGCCAGCCACGGAGATCACGGCCATCAATGGACCCATAATTAATTAAAGGGGCATCAAGTCCATTGCTTAGTGGTAAGGCGTCCGTCGTGGGTTCGAACCCCGGCCGGGTCATACCAAAGACTTTAAAATTGGCAATCTAGTGGCTGCTCCGCCTGGCGTCTGGCATTATGGGGTTAGTGGTAGGACTGGTTGGTCCGGTGTCAGAATAATGTGACTGGGTGAGACATGAAGCCTGTGCTGCGACTTCTGTCTTGTGTCTGGCGCACGTTAAATGTCAAAGCAGCACCGCCCTGATATAATCCTTTGTGGTGGACTGGGCGTTGTATTGTATTGTATGGGGAGATTTATATAGCGCTTGACGTTCTCTAAGCGCTTTACATATTAATTTCTGCCGTGTGAGATGGAATATTTTACACATTATATCACGCATTCCTATCGGCCAGCAAACCTCAAGCCTATTAGGGCGAGCATTCACCTTTCACGGCCTTTATTCCAAGTCACACGGGTATTTGGTGGACATTTTTATCATATGCCTATACAATTTTGCCAGGAAAGACCCTTTTGTCAATCGTGGGATCTTTAACGTGCACACCCCAATGTAGTGTGCACGAAGGGACCTCGGTTTTTCGTCTCATCCGAAAGACTAGCACTTGAACCCACCACCTAGGTTAGGAAAGGGGGGAGAAAATTGCTTAACGCCCTGACCCAGGGTCGAACTCGCAACCTCTTGCTTCCGAGGCCAGTGCGTTACCACTCGGCCACCCAGACCCTTTTTGTTAGGGTTAGGCAAACAAACAAACAAAAGGTTCATTCACTCTTCGCATCAACACTGTGTCGAATCGCCCCGAGAGCTGCCCCGAGAGCTGCCCCGAGAGCTGCGGAGCTGCGCAGTTGGGTTTGGGATTTGCTGTGGTGTAATCACACACAAGGAGTACATTAAAATCCGTGTCTGGACCTACCTCTAACGCCCAGTGTTTAGGTAGTCAAACCCGTGTCTGGACCTACCTCTAACGCCCAGTGTTTAGGTAGTCTTGGCAGACTGTCATTTCTACATGTACTTTTGTCTTTGCCTTAATCCCGTCCTTAATTGAGCATAAAGTCGACTACGCGAAGCTTCGCAAAGTTTTTATACCGAAAACCCGCAGCTACGGCGAAGTACTTCGTCCACTACATCACTTCGCAAGTTGTGACATGCGAAGCTACGCCGTAGCTGTGACGAGGTTGTTCTTTTTGAAAGAAGAGTGCTTTTTGATTCAAGATGGACGTAGAAATCACACTCGAAAGAGCAGAGTGCGTTCCCTTGGATTTTGCGAAGCTAATAGTATCTCAATTAAGGGACGAATTCTCGTTCTGGAAGCTGATAGTAGCTCAATGAAGGGACGAATTCTCGTTCTGGAAGCTAATAGTAGCTCAATGAAGGGACGAATTCTCGTTCTGGAAGCTGATAGTAGCTCAATGAAGGGACGAATTCTCGTTCTGGAAGCTGATAGTAGCTCAATTAAGGGACGAATTCTCGTTCTGGAAGCTGATAGTAGCTCAATGAAGGGACGAATTCTCGTTCTGGAAGCTAATAGTAGCTCAATGAAGGGACGAATTCTCGTTCTGGAAGCTAATAGTAGCTCAATGAAGGGACGAATTCTCGTTCTGGAAGCTAATAGTAGCTCAATGAAGGGACGAATTCTCGTTCTGGAAGCTAATAGTAGCTCAATGAAGGGACGAATTCTCGTTCTGGAAGCTAATAGTAGCTCAATGAAGGGACGAATTCTCGTTCTGGAAGCTTCGCGAAGCCGACTTGGTCCAACTAAGACAGTTTTTAGCGTCGTCCTATATTGTCGCCCCTGACAACCGTGAAACATGCTTGCGTTTGCTGAATTACAGGGGCCGGTTTCATTGGCAGTCAACTGTAGGCTTCAACTAGGCGTTTTATACTTGTTCTCGTCATAATATCCAAACCTATTTCGCCATGGTGAAAACACAAGAGCTTTTACTACATGTTCTTTTTCTTCAGCCTTCGACTGTCACTTTGGCTGATGGGGTCTATGTCGACCAAAAGAGTGGGATTCCCTGTAGGTGGAGTTCCTGGAGGGGGATTCCCTGTATACAGGGAATACCACAGGATTTAGTTCCTGTAGCGTGTCGCTGATATTGCTGAAAGTCACGTGATGTTTGGCGACATCGGTCAAATTTGATGTTTTTCAATCTTTTTTGATATTTCTTAGAAATTCGAGTATGGTTTGCAAGTTTTATTGAAAAACTCCACCCTGTGGGATTTCCTGTGCACAGGGAATCCCCCTCCAGGAACTCCACATACAGGGAATCCCACTCTTTTGGTCGACATAGACCCCATCAGCGTCACTTTGGGACAGTATTTCGACAGGTGAGAAGGATAAGGTGTGTATCACACGAAAAAAGGGTGCATAACTCTCTGTAGATGATAACATGGAGTCAGCCGAGTAGGCTGCACGCCCTTTCTGCTTATTTTTAGTTTGACGATTTTTTATTAGAACAAATCCGAAAGAAATAGACCGTTAACTTTACAAAACCAAACACAAACTCAGAAACAAGAAAAGTCAGTTCATGGTTCGTTCAATCATAGACGTAAAGAAACATTCGCTGTGTGTATCTGGCGGCCTTGGGAATGAACGGACAAACGGACAAACAAATACTAATGAATTAATGAACAAAACAAACACTTCATTTCATTTCTGGTAATTGCCTTATTATTATCGGCTTGTTCTTTGTTCGTTAGAGGCCATACGGTGGCGTAGCAACGAATGCTTTCTTTTGTCTAAGATCAAATGTTCCTCTGATTCCACTGACTGCTGTTAGTTTTTCGTTTGTTCATATTTTTTCTACTTTTTTGTGTGTCGTTTTTACATTTAGTCAAGTTTTGACTAAATGTTTTAACGTAGAGGGGGGAATCGAGACGAGGGGCGTGGTGTATGTGTGTCTGTCTGTCTGTCTGTCTGTCTGTCTGTCTGTCTGTCTGTCTGTGTGTGTAGAGCGATTCAGACTAAACTACTGGACCGATCTTTATGAAATTTGACATGATAGTTCCTGGGTATGATATCCTCAGACGTGTTTTTCATTTTTTATATTTAGTCAAGTTTTGACTAAATATTTTAACATCGAGGGGGAATCGAAACGAGGGTCGTGGTGTATGTGCGTGTGTGCGTGTGTGCGTGTGTGTGTGTGTGTGTGTAGAGCGATTCAGACTAAACTACTGGACCGATCTTTATGAAATTTGACATGAGAGTTCCTGGGTATGAAATCCCCGAACGTTTTTTTCATTTTTTGGATATATGTCTTTGATGACGTCATATCCGGCTTTTCGTGAAAGTTGAGGCGGCACTGTCACGCCCTCATTTTTCAACCAAATTGGTTCAAATTTTGATCAAGTAATCTTCGACGAAGCCCGGACTTCGGTATTGCATTTCAGCGTGGTGGCTTAAAAATTAATTAATGACTTTGGTCATTAAAAATCGGAAAATTGTAAAAAAAAATAAAAATTTATAAAACGATCCAAATTTACGTTTATCTTATTCTCCATCATTTGCTGATTCCAAAAACATATAAATATGTTATATTCGGATTAAAAACAAGCTCTGAAAATTAAATATATAAAAATTATTATCAAAATTAAATTGTCCAAATCAATTTAAAAACACTTTCATCTTATTCCTGGTCGGTTCCTGATTCCAAAAACATATAGATATGATATGTTTGGATTAAAAACACGCTCAGAAAGTTAAAACAAAGAGAGGTACAGAAAAGCGTGCTATCCTTCTTAGCGCAACTACTACCCCGCTCTTCTTGTCAATTTCACTGCCTTTGCCATGAGCGGTGGCCTGACGATGCTACGAGTAAAATGGCATTGCGTTCAGTTTCATTCTGTGAGTTCGACAGCTACTTGACTAAATATTGTATTTTCGCCTTACGCGACTTGTTTGATAAATGTCTTTGATGACGTCATATCCGGCTTTTCGTGAAAGTTGAGGCGGCACTGTCACGCTCTCATTTTTCAACCAAATTGCAATTTTGGTCAAGTAATCTCCGACAAAGCCCGGACTTCGGTATTGCATTTCAGCTTGGTGGCTTAAAAATTAATTAATGACTTTGGTCATTAAAAATCTGAAAATTGTAAAAAAAAAAAATATTTTATAAAACGATCCAAATTTACGTTCATCTTATTCTCCATCATTTTCTGATTCCAAAAACATATAGATATGTTATATTTGAATTAAAAACAAGCTCTGAAAATTAAAAATATAAAAATTATTATCAAAATTAAATTGTCGAAATCAATTTAAAAACACTTTCATCTTATTCCTTGTCGGTTCCAGATTCTAAAAACATATAGATATGATATGTTTGGATTAAAAACACGCTCAGAAAGTTAAAACGAAGAGAGGTACAGAAAAGCGTGCTATCCTTCTCAGCGCAACTACTACCCCGCTCTTCTTGTCAATTTCACTGCCTATGCCGTGAGCGGTGGACTGACGATGCTACGAGTATACGGTCTTGCTGCGTTGCATTGCGTTCAGTTTCATTCTGTGAGTTCGACAGCTACTTGACTAAATGTTGTATTTTCGCCTTACGCGACTTGTTTTGTATGTCTTTTCTTCTTCGTTTCTTTGTTTCGTTTCCCTAATAGGCTCTAGTTCCTGTGAGGACGTAAAACTTAAGTAACCAACCTACCTTTCGTTTCCCTAATAGGCTCTAGTTCCTGTGAGGACGTAAAACTTAAGTAACCAACCTACCTTTCGTTCTGTCTGCCTGTCTTACTGTCTTTGTGTGTTCTTCATTTCATATCTGCTAATTAACTCGTTACTATTGGCTTGTTTCTTCTCTTCAAAGACCACATGGTGACGTAGCAGCAAGTGCTTTCTTTTGTTAAAGATCAAACGGTCCTCCAACTGACTGTTCTTGTTTCGGATAATTAATAGTGTGTCGACCGTTTGTTCATGTTTTTTTTCGACTTTTTTTTTTCTTTCTTTCTTTCGCTTTGTCCATTTTTCTTTATTTCTTTTCTTTCGTTTTATTTGCCTGTTTAATACTTTCTTTCTTTTTATATTTAGTCAAGTTTTGACTAAATATTTTAACATCGAGGGGGAATCGAAACGAGGGTCGTGGTGTATGTGCGTGCGTGTGTGTGTGTGTGTTTGTCTGTGTGTGTGTGTAGAGCGATTCAGACTAAACTACTGGACCGATCTTTATGAAATTTGACATGAGAGTTCCTGGGTATGAAATCCCCGAACATTTTTTTCATTTTTTTGATAAATGTCTTTGATGACGTCATATCCGGCTTTTTGTGAAAGTTGAGGCGGCACTGTCACGCCCTCATTTTTCAACCAAATTGGTTGAAATTTTGGTCAAGTAATTTTCGACGAAGCCCGGACTTCGGTATTGCATTTCAGCTTGGTGGCTTGAAAATTAATTAATGACTTTGGTCATTAAAAATCTGAAAATTGTACAAAAAAAATAAAAATTTATAAAACGATCCAAATATACGTTTATCTTATTCTCCATCATTTGCTGATTCCAAAAACATATAAATATGTTATATTCGGATTAAAAACAAGCTCTGAAAATTAAATATATAAAAATTATTATCAAAATTAAATTGTCCAAATCAATTTAAAAACACTTTCATCTTATTCTTTGTCGGTTCCTGATTCCAAAAACATATAGATATGATATGTTTGGATTAAAAACACGCTCAGAAAGTTAAAACAAAGAGAGGTACAGAAAAGCGTGCTATCATTCTTAAGCGCAACTACTACCCCGCTCTTCTTGTCAATTTCACTGCCTTTGCCATGAGCGGTGGACTGACGATGCTACGAGTACATACGGTCTTGCTGAAAAATGGCATTGCGTTCAGTTTCATTCTGTGAGTTCGACAGCTACTTGACTAAATATTGTATTTTCGCCTTACGCGTTTTCTTTCTTTCATTCTTCTTTTTTCATTTTTATATTTAGTCAAGTTTTGACTAAATATTTTAACATCGAGGGGGAATCGAAACGAGGGTCGTGGTGTATGTGCGTGCGTGCGTGTGTGTGTGTGTGTGCGTGCGTGTGTGTGTGTGTGTGTGTGTAGAGCGATTCAGACTAAACTACTGGACCGATCTTTATGAAATTTGACATGAGAGTTCCTGGGTATGAAATCCCCGAACATTTTTTTCATTTTTTTGATAAATGTCTTTGATGACGTCATATCCGGCTTTTCGTGAAAGTTGAGGCGGCACTGTCACGCCCTCATTTTTCAACCAAATTGGTTGAAATTTTGGTCAAGTACTCTTCGACGAAGCCCGGGGTTCGGTATTGCATTTCAGCTTGGTGGCTTAAAAATTAATTAATGACTTTGGTCATTAAAAATCTGAAAATTGTAAAAAAAAATAAAAATTTATAAAACGATCCAAATTTACGTTTATCTTATTCTCCATCATTTGCTGATTCCAAAAACATATAAATATGTTATATTCGGATTAAAAACAAGCTCTGAAAATTAAATATATAAAAATTATTATCAAAATGTTTTTTCCGAAATCAATTTAAAAACACTTTCATCTTATTCCTTGTCGGTTCCTGATTCCAAAAATATATAGATATGATATGTTTGGATTAAAAACACGCTCAGAAAGTTAAAACGAAGAGAGGTACAGAAAAGCGTGCTATGCAGCATAGCGTAACCACTACCCCGCTCTTCTTGTCAATTTCACTGCCTATGCCGTGAGCGGTGGACCACGAGTATACGGTCTTGATGCGTTGCATTGCGTTCAGTTTCATTCTGTGAGTTCGACAGCTACTTGACTAAATATTGTATTTTCGCCTTACGCGACTTGTTTTCTTTCTGTACATGTGGCCAGAGAGACACTGTCATTGTTTTTAATAAAAGTCTGCGTGGAACTAGATTAAGCTGAGTAGATTTGATAAGCAAAGTGCGGAAATAAATGTAAACTGATCAATCATCATTCGGTTTTATGGATCTACGTACGCCATTTCATCCTGTAGATTCTTCACGGTCCAGTTGCAATGCAATTCTTTCTTTCTTTTCCCTGCAGCAATGGCAAATGGCCTCGTACGTGCTCGGTATCACCCAGCACATTATTCTCTATTACTGTCGGCAAAGCACGTGCAGTGTGATCAAAGCTTCGATTACCGTTTTGTCAGCACGTTGTGGTCCAACGTAAACACCTTATGGGGCAAGAACTAGCTTTCTAGTATGTGTACACGTGGCTGCGTGGAGGGGGCGGAGAGAGAGAGAGAGAGAAGGGGGGGGGGGAGGGGGCAGACAGAGAGACAGACTGATAGGAAAAGAGAAAGAGAGTCACACACACACACACACACACACACACACACACACACACACACACACACACACACAGGGCCGGACCAAATGAGTTTTAAGGGGGGATTCCTCCTTTTTTGGGGGGGCAAATCAGCGAAGTGGCGAACTAGGGGGGTCCGGGGGCATGCCCCCCCCGGAAAATTTTTGAAAAACGGTTAAAATCTGTGCAATCTGGTGCATTCTGGGCCTTGTTTTGAGGGTTAAGAGCAGCATTGTTTTGGTGCTAAAACTAGTAAAAGTCAAAGCAAGGTACATGCTTTTTCCAGGGGTGGGGTTCCGGAACCCCTGGAACCCCCCCCCCCCCCTGGGTCCGACCCTGCACACACACACACACACACACACACACACACATAATCACACAGTACAATTTCTTTACAGAGACCTACTCTTACTTTGACGGGCTGAATAAAATCACAAATACGAGCCACCGCTTTAATCATAGCGAGTGTGACAGCATGCAATTAACGCAATATCAGCACATCGTATAACTCATCGACAAACGTATATAGCACATAATTAACACAATAACCCATAAAGAAACAGGTTGACACCAGAGAAGCAATGGGCGGTTCTGGTGAGGTTATGCCCCTTCTTTCTTTCGGCTGGTAACAGGCGGAACCTCGCGACAAGATCACACTAGAAAGGAAAAAACCGTTCATTGGTCCCAAATAGCATGTCGCTTTGGTGACAGTTCGTGTGTACGTCGTGCAATTTATACGGTAAAAAGACAATGGTAACAGGCGGAATCTCGCGGCAAGATCACAGGAGTTGTCTCTCGTTATCACCCCAGAAGCGCTTATTAACAAAACTGCCCCATAAAGCATGAATATTAACACACAAGCTGTCACTACAAAGAGAGATTGTAACAAGAAGAGGGGACTACAGCCGACGACTTGTTAGCAACGGACTAAACATGCTTTCATGTTGTTTTCAGTTGGCAAGCTTACATTTGATATCATTCTTTTTCCACGGGTGAAACAGTATAATCAGAGAACTAGATGTCTCTTCTTCATCTTCCGCGTCCATTGGTTCAAACTCCCTCGCACACTCGTACTTTTATAACATGTACAATCAGAATGTTCAGTGATTTTAAATTTGTTTGTTCCTGTCCCTTCAATGTACTTGGCTATTGGGGAGTGTTTGTACGGATGTAGCTATTGGGGAGTGTTTGTACGGATGTAGCTATTGGGGAGTGTTTGTACGGATGTAGCTATTGGGGAGTGTTTGTACGGATGTAGCTATTGGGGAGTGTTTGTACGGATGTAGCTATTGGGGAGTGTTTGTACGGATGTAGCTATTGGGGAGTGTTTGTACGGATGTAGCTATTGGGGAGTGTTTGTACGGATGTAGCTATTGGGGAGTGTTTGTACGGATGTAGCTATTGGGGAGTGTTTGTACGGATGTAGCTATTGGGGAGTGTTTGTACGGATGTATTTCAATCTACTTGGCTATTGGGGAGTGTTTGTACGGATGTATTTCAATCTACTTGGCTATTGGGGAGTGTTTGTACGGATGTATTTCAATCTACTTGGCTATTGGGGAGTGTTTGTACGGATGTATTTCAATCTACTTGGCTATTGGGGAGTGTTTGTACGGATGTAGCTATTGGGGAGTGTTTGTACGGATGTATTTCAATCTACTTGGCTATTGGGGAGTGTTTGTACGGATGTATTTCCTTGGACTTCTTCTTCTTCTTCTTCTGCGTTCGTGGGCTGAAACTCCCACGTACACTTGTGGTTTTGCACGAGTCGATTTGTGCGTGTATGACCGTTTTTACCCCGCCATTTAGGCAGCCATACACTTGCAGAATTTTTTCCGTGCCCACTTGGTCTTGTGCTTGCGTGTACACACGAAGGGGGATAAGGCACTAGCAGGTCTGTACATAAGTTGACCTGGGAGATTTGACAAATCTGCATATTAACCCACCAGGCGCGGCCGGGATTCGAACCCACTACCTTCCGCTTTGGAGGCCGGTGTAACACGACATTTTTACTCCACGAAAAATTTACTCCGGAGTAAATAATTATTTCGTACGAAATTCTTACTCCGAGTACACTTTTCGTACGAGAAAAGAACTCCCCAAGGCACGAAAAAATTACTCCCTCCACGAAATTTTTACTCCCCATTTTTATATTTAGTCAAGTTTTGACTAAATATTTTAACATCGAGGGGGAATCGAAACGAGGGTCGTGGTGTATGTGCGTGTGTGCGTGTGTGCGTGTGTGTGTGTGTGTGTGTGTAGAGCGATTCAGACTAAACTACTGGACCGATCTTTATGAAATTTGACATGAGACTTCCTGGGTATGAAATCCCCGAACGTTTTTTTCATTTTTTTGATAAATGTCTTTGATGACGTCATATCCGGCTTTTCGTGAAAGTTGAGGCGGCACTGTCACGCCCTCATTTTTCAACCAAATTGGTTGAAATTTTGGTCAAGTAATCTTCGACGAAGCCCGGACTTCGGTATTGCATTTCAGCTTGGTGGCTTAAAAATTAATTAATGACTTTGGTCATTAAAAATCTGAAAATTGTAAAAAAAAATAAAAATTTATAAAACGATCCAAATTTACGTTTATCTTATTTTCCATCATTTGCTGATTCCAAAAACATATAAATATGTTATATTTGGATTAAAAACAAGCTCTGAAAATTAAATATATAAAAATTATTATCAAAATTAAATTGTCGAAATCAATTTAAAAACTCTTTCATCTTATTCCTTGTGGCTTGCTGATTCCAAAAACATATAGATATGATATGTTTGGATTATAAACGCGCTCAGAAAGTTAAAACAAAGAGAGGTACAGAAAAGCGTGCTATCCTTCTTAGCGCAACTACTACCCCGCTCTTCTTGTCAATTTCACTGCCTTTGCCATGAGCGGTGGACTGACGATGCCACGAGTATACGGTCTTGCTGAAAAATGGCATTGCGTTCAGTTTCATTCTGTGAGTTCGACAGCTACTTGACTAAATATTGTATTTTCGCCTTACGCGACTTGTTTTTTTACTTCCAGTAAATATCTCGTACGCAAAAATGGGATGCGGGTGAAGGGATAATGCCAATAAGTGATCTCGCGCACACGAATGTCGCGCTACCCTCCTTCCACCCCTTCCCAAGACTAACAGGGGACAATGGAGTAAAAATGTCGTACACCTGGCATTGGAAGTTAAATTGCTTGTGTTAGGGTGAAGTAATTTATTTGTTATTTATTCGTCAGGGGAGTAACATTTTTGTACGAAATGTTTACTCGGAACTCGCCTGTCTTGGGGAGTAATTTTCTCGTGTAATGGGGGAGTGCTTTTTTCGTAAAGGGAGTAACTTTTTCGTACGAAATGTTTACTCCGGAGTAAATATCTCGTGGGAGTAATTTTCTCGTGTTACACCGGCGTCTTACCACCACCGCCGTGTGTTGACAAAACCGAATAAGTCCACTGAAGCTACTTCCGAGAAAAACGACTTTTACTGTTTGATAAAATGTCTCAAAAGTAATGATTATCTAGATCAACCCACCGAGATGATAAGATAAATAGCATTAATTTACGTTTAAAACCCGATTTTCATAATAATCTGATGGTTGGTTTTGGTTTTGTTGGGCATTTTGTGGACTTACTTGGTTTTGCCACTTTTTCCCATCCTGACCTCAGGTCAAAATGAGTTCGGCTCATTCTCTCCCTGACAGGATGCCTTGAGTTTCCTTGTCTGGCAAGGAAACCGGTTTTTTTTAACATATTTAGAGCTTTTTGTAATGTGTTATGGATGTAAGCAGATTCGCGATCGTCGATAATGATTTTTCATAGTGTTTTGTAATTTTTAAATTACAGAGGAATTTTTATTTTAGACAGTTTCAAGCGAGCTATTTTTCGCGGATGTATTTACTGTGCAAACAACTCTAAATATGGCATAAGTGTCACGTGATAATCAACCGTTTGGTTTCCGCGCTCGCTGGAGCAGACGATTTTTTTGACAGTGATGCAACCATATATTACGGTCTCCTCCCGGCAGCAGTCCCAACATTTCGACTTGTTTTGACCTTAGAACGATGTTTTTATCATAACTGTGAAGAACAGAACGGAGATCACTGTCGAAGTCGGCCAATCTGCAATCATTTTTGTCTCTCGAACACTGCTCGTGAACAACATATGGGA
Organism: Littorina saxatilis; assembly: GCF_037325665.1. Classification (NCBI taxonomy): domain Eukaryota; kingdom Metazoa; phylum Mollusca; class Gastropoda; order Littorinimorpha; family Littorinidae; genus Littorina; species Littorina saxatilis. Next base: position 44,339,685 of record NC_090255.1, on the reverse strand, counting down.
GATCACTCTGTATTCTGGTTTTGATAGATTCGCCCAGGACTTTCGCGTCCGGTCAGAGAGACAGCTGGCGATGGCCGTGGAGCGAGGATTATCAGAATGACTTTTCCCCCAATATCAGATCTAACAAAAAATGAGCAGATCTAAGCAAGTGGACTTACTTGGTTTTACCGAAATATTTGGAAGAAGAAGTGTTGTCAAGAGAAATGACAAAACAGTGAAAATAACACTACGAATTTGCACAAGATGGAAAGAGAGAGAGAGAGAGAGAGAGAGAGAGAGAGAGAGAGAGAGAGAGAGAGAGAGAGAGAGAGAGAGAGAGAAAGAAAGAGAGAGAGAGAGAGAGGGGGGGAGATACAGGGAGAGAGAGAGAGTGAGAGAGAGGAGAGGAAGCGGGGGGGGGGGGGGGGGGGGAGGAGAGCGGGAGGGATGGACGGAGGGAGAGAGAGAAATAAAGGGAGGGAGGGAGACAGAGAGATGGAAGGAGGGTTGGAGATAGGGAGAAAGAGAGGGAAGGTGAGAGGGAGGGGGGGGGGAACTCGAACTCGAACTCGGAGAGAGAGAGAGAGAGAGAGCTATGGAGGGAGAGATAAATGGGGAGGAAGAGAGAGATATAGGAATGGACGTCATTTGTGTGTTCTAAACTTTAAATGATGTCATGCGTGTGTTCTAAACTTAAAATGATATTTTTAAAGCAAGAATGGTCTGACAAGAATGATGAAATTACCATTATACGAAAATTTGGAACCCCTTGGACTTACTTGGTTTTGCCAAAACATTCATGCACACTTAAAAAGTTGTTTTTGGTTGTGGACGGAGCAAATGATCAAAATGTCTTTGCGAATTTGTGTTCAGATAGGTTTTTCCCATAATATAACAATGCACAACTCGAAAATATGGCCAAGATTGAAGAACAAATCTACGGTACTTCGAAGAAAGAAGAAGAACAACATTCTTGTCCATTACGACAATAAATACAAGTCGCGTAAGGCGAAAATACAATATTTAGTCAAGTAGCTGTCGAACTCACAGAATGAAACTGAACGCAATGCAACGCAGCAAGACCGTATACTCGTGGTCCACCGCTCACGGCATAGGCAGTGAAATTGACAAGAAGAGCGGGGTAGTGGTTACGCTATGCTGCATAGCACGCTTTTCTGTACCTCTCTTCGTTTTAACTTTCTGAGCGTGTTTTTAATCCAAACATATCATATCTATATGTTTTTGGAATCAGGAACCGACAAGGAATAAGATGAAACTGTTTTTAAATTGATTTGGAAAATTTAATTTTGATAATAATTTTTATATATTTAATTTTCAGAGCTTGTTTTTAATCCAAATATAACATATTTATATGTTTTTGGAATCAGCAAATGATGGAAAATAAGATAAACGTAAATTTGGATCGTTTTATAAATTTTTATTTTTTTTTACAATTTTCAGATTTTTAATGACCAAAGTCATTAATTAATTTTTAAGCCACCAAGCGGAAATGCAATACCGAAGTCCGGGCTTCGTCGAAGATTACTTGACCAAAATTTCAACCAATTTGGTTGAAAAATGAGGGCGTGACAGTGCCGCCTCAACTTTCACGAAAAGCCGGATATGACGTCATCAAAGACATTTATCAAAAAAATGAAAAAAATGTTCGGGGATTTCATACCCAGGAACTCTCATGTCAAATTTCATAAAGATCGGTCCAGTAGTTTAGTCTGAATCGCTCTACACACACACACACACACACGCACAGACAGACAGACAGACAGACAGACACACATACACCACGACCCTCGTTTCGATTCCCCCTCGATGTTAAAATATTTAGTCAAAACTTGACTAAATATAAAAATGAAGAGAGAGAGAGAGGGAGAGAGAGAGAGAGAGAGAGAGAGAGAGAGAGAGAGAGAGATAGAGAGAGATAGATAGAGAGAGATAGAGAGATAGAGAGAGAGAGATAGAGAGAGAGAGATAGAGAGAGAGATAGAGAGAGAGAAAGAGAGAGAGAGTACATATTATGTGTGCTAATTATGTTACATGTACGTTGTATCTCATCCTGTGACAGCCTGTCAAACAAGGTCAACCCTAAAATCGACCTGACAAAAACCATAGCCCCGTATTTTAAAATCTGCAAACAATTAGAATATGCACAAACCAAACACTTCTGACAACCATTGGAAAGGCCATTCAATTTCTTGTTCAGAACATTATACGTTAATTGGATCTGTGGTCCAAACATGGCTTTTGGTCAATCGAGATGGAAGTTTATTCCACAAGCCCGTAGGGCGAGTGGTGACTCTTGTTCTAGAGTTGCTCTTTCTCAAACAATCCGTCTCGCATATATTTGTTTCGTTAATTTTAAAACTCAAGTTTTTAAACAAAATTGGCGTTTTTAAACAATTTTTATAGAGAAAGAGAAAACGGAGGGTGCACGCGCTTGGACCAAACTGTGCATCAATAACGTCTAGTTGCTGCTAAAGTATTTTTGTAAATGAAATTATGCTTTTTGTATTTCATAATTAGGTCGTTAATGAGGGGGGTGGGGAGGTTCCTGTCCATACAAAATTTGCTTTCTGTTTATGACTTGATAGAGAACAGTTGCACAGTGACCTTTGATGTTAAAGGCACAGTAAGCCTCCCGTAAACCATCACAGAGCTCCCCGAGCGTCTAAATACAGTACAAGCATACTTCCATTTGAACGCTCACCGAACGGGAACATCCTGGCTGCTTTCTGTCGAGCGTGAGACATTTTCCAAGAATTTATTTTCGTAGACTTGTTCCGTTAACAACAACGGCGCCTCGTTTTTGCGCTAGACCTAACTTTTAAAATCTAAATAATAAATTGACAGCTTGTTACACAAACATTCTTTAATCATAAAAGAATTCGTTTTTCATCAAGACAAGATCAGAACAATTCGAAGTTGTGAAAGAGTTTAAAAAAAGAAAAGCCCGGAAGCAGGGTCACGCAAGGGTCGTAGCAGACGACGGCCGGTTTATCAGTGCAAATCGCCGTTCCTCTCAACAGTCAAAAGCCATCGCTAGAGTTCTTGTGAACCACAGCCGTTGTTTCGTGCATACAAAAACGTGCTATTGTAGATAAGCTCACGTCGAGTCGCATTCAAATGACTAACTATGACGACTGCATTGTGAAAAGGGAAAACTGGATCACACGGGTTCACGATGGCTCAGGGGTAAGATAAACCACGCAAAAATAAATTCTTTGAAAATTGTTCGCTCTTTACGGAGGGCACCTAGGATGTTCTCAATTGGTGAGTGTTTAAATGAAAGGGTGTTTGTACTGTGTGTAAAAGCCTGACCGTATCTGTGATGGTTTACGGGAGGCTTACTCTGCCTTTAAAGGCACAGTAAGCCTCCCGTAAAACCCCCGCGGGTTAGGGGGAGTCCCATATTGGTTGGGACGAGAAAGAATTTACCCGATGCTCCCCAGCATGTCGTAAGAGGCGACTAACGGATTCTGTTTCTCCTTTTACCCTTGTTAAGTGTTTCTTGTATAGAATATAGTCAATGTTTGTAAAGATTTTAGTCAAGCAGTATGTAAGAAATGTTAAGTCCTTTGTACTGGAAACTTGCATTCTCCTAGTAAGGTAATATATTGTACTACGTTGCAAGCCCCTGGAGCAAATTTTTGATTAGTGCTTTTGTGAACAAGAAACAATTGACAAGTGGCTCTATCACATCTTCCCCCTTCCCCCGTCGCGATATAACCTTCGTGGTTGAAAACGACGTTAAACACCAAATAAAGAAAGAAAGCATCCCGTAAACCATCACATAAACTGCCAGGCTTTTACACACAGTACAAACAAACGCTCACCGAACGCGAACATCCTGGCTGCTTTCCGTCGAGAGTGAGACATTTTCAAATAATTTATTTTCGTGGACCGTCTGATCTACAATCAGGGCCCTCGTTTTGGCGCTAGAACTAACTTTTTTTTCTAGATTTAACTAGATTTCTTTTTTCATCAAGACAAGAGCAGTACAATTCGAAGTTTTGAAAGTTTTAAACAAGTCGCGTAAGGCGAAAATACAACATTTAGTCAAGTAGCTGTCGAACTCACAGAATGAAACTGAACGCAATGCCATTTTTCAGCAAGACCGTATACTCGTAGCATCGTCAGTCCACCGCTCATGGCAAAGGCAGTGAAATTGACAAGAAGAGCGGGGTAGTAGTTGCGCTAAGAAGGATAGCACGCTTTTCTGTACCTATCTTTGTTTTAACTTTCTGAGCGTGTTTTTAATCCAAACATATCATATCAAAATGTTTTTGGAATCAGGAACCGTCAAGGAATAAGATGAAAGTGTTTTTAAATTGATTTCGACAATTTAATTTTGATAATAATTTTTATATATTTAATTTTCAGAGCTTGTTTTTAATCCAAATATAACATATTTATATGTTTTTGGAATCAGAAAATGATGGAGGATGAGATGAACGTAAATTTGGATCGTTTTATAATTTTTTTTTTAACAGTTTTCAGATTTGTAATGACCAAAGTCATTAATCAATTTTTAAGCCACCAAGCTGAAATGCAATACCGAAGTCCGGGCTTCGTCGAAAATTACTTGACCAAAATTTCAACCAATTTGGTTGAAAAATGAGGGCGTGACAGTGCCGCCTCAACTTTCACGAAAAGCCGGATATGACGTCATCAAAGACATTTATCAAAAAAATGAAAAAAAAATCTGAGGATATACCCAGGAACTCTCATGTCAAATTTCATAAAGATCGGTCCAGTAGTTTAGTCTGAATCGCTCTACACACACACAGACACAGACACACACACACACACACACACACACGCACATACACCACGACCCTCGTCTCGATTCCCCCCTCTTCGTTAAAACATTTAGTCAAAACTTGACTAAATGTAAAAAGATAGCCCGGAAGCAGGGTCACGAAAGGTCGTGTCTCAAAGCAGACGATTGTTCTGCATAGCGCTCACTTTCTTTGAAGCCAGCCGCCGCCAAGTTCGTGTGACTCGCAGCCGTTTGTTGCGTTTTAGAATCAGAGGTACACAATAACGTGCTATTGCAGGTACAGCCAGTCGCACTGAAATCACAAACTGACAACTAAATTGTGAAAAAATGAAAGTGGATCATACGGGTTCACGATGGCTCAGGGGTTAGTTAAACCACGAAATTGGGTGTGTGGTTTACGCGAGCTAAATAGCAATTCAAGCGAACTTATTGTTTCATTTAATGCTATTAAATCCTCGCGCCCCCTAATTGGCGTAGAGGCGCGTCCCCCGGGTGGTGGATGGGGGAGCCTTCTCTACTAACTTCTGAGAGAAGGTCGCATCTCTCTCGATGCCGTGAATCTAATTAGGATCTTTTTCTCGTCTCTTCTCTATTTCTGCCTCCCCAAAGCCCTTTCACTTACCTTTTCTAACCCACACAATTCTCCACCTTTTCCCCCAAAAATATGGTGAATTCCGAGTTTGTCATGTATGACCAGGGGATGAGTGGCTGACACCTTCATGCTCAGGGCGTATCTTGTATAGTTTTGATGGCTTCAAGTAGAAAAGAAGAAAGTGTTTTGGCTAGGTTACACACTGGTCACACTTATATAACACATGTTCACCTGCTTAAAAGAGAAGAGGCACCATGGTGCCACGCCTGTGATAATAGTTTTACTGTGATATAGTTTTACTGTGATACATTTCCTGACTTTGTTTTTTGAAATTGGTTTAATATAAATTTGTGTAATGTTAAACTTGTGGGGTCCTGATTTGGCCTATATGGTCCGCTGGACCCAAAAAGCAACAGATATCAATCAATCAATGCTATTAAATGTTATTGCAAGTGTTCCACAAGGTTAGAACTGCATTACAAGATTTAAATCGTTTTGTAAACCATTTGAGACATACTGGGGCTTTAAGTTAGTCTTACCAGACTCTGATCGGCAGGTCCTGTGTGAAGGAAATACATGTAATCTTTTTCACCTTTATCTTTTGTGATGGATTTTAATAATTTGTGTGAAATGGACTTTGCTGCACCTCATAACTTAATTGCTGTCTTTCTTTAAATAAAGTTCAGCTGTAAATTAGAAAGGATTATCAATGTTGACGAGTCTGATATCAAATGTAATTGTAATGAAGAGGATATAAAATTTCAGAACTAAGTGAAACTATTACCTGAACATAAGAGAACCAGGAACTGTAGTTGTGAAATTTGTTTGGTTTAGTTATTTTGCATTTATATTACTTTGACAATATTTCGACATGTCGGTGATATGTAATCTCTGGAAGATACAAAATACAACAAAAGGCAGCTATCACTCTGTTTGGCATTTTACTCTCCTGAGAAAAAAAAATGGGTTGATCCGGTTATCTTTTTTTCAACTAAATTTAGTAAAGCTTGTGTTTGCCGGAAGTAGAACTGGTAGCCTCTCTTAGCCATATATAGAACTGGAACGTAGGTACAGGGGCTGCTAATGTGAGCTATGTTTACTACGAAGAGTACGATTGTTTATTTTGCCATAATTGGCATAACAGTTAGTAAGATGTTACATGCCTGGTCACTGTGTTTTGTTGACCGTTTGTTCCAGGTTGTTGTTATGTTTGATTTCTGTAGTAATTAACTTTGTTCATGAACTGAAATGTCAGTAATTGTGTAGAAGCCTCTTCAGCTCTGATTATATGTGTAGCTTTGTGTCCTTTTCTGTGGTGTGTGTCGTGTTCTGGTGTGTGTGTGTGTGTGTGTGTGTGTGTGTGTGTGGTTGGGGGTGGGGGGGGGGGTGGAGGTAAAGGTTTGAGTGTGTATGGGGAGGGGGAGATTGAGAGCATCCTTGCCGTACTTTTGCAGAAGCTAGAATTTGTCATGCGCTCTTAAATTTGCATTGCGCTTTTGTTTGGGAGCGGGCCCAGAGTTGTATTTGGGACGTTCTGTGTGGGTGGAATAGGCGATGAGGTGTGTGTGTGTGTGTGTGTGTGTGTGGGGGGGGGGGGTGGTCGGGGATTGGCATGCATGGTGATAAAATACTCTGAAAGAAGTGTCCCTTCCAATCAGTATTGAACTATTCAGATAAAGGGAGATTTGAATGCTGATGTCTTGTGGCTTGTGAAGCAGGTGATGATAGCTTCGCATGCTGCACCTGTTGTCCTCATAGCTAAATTGACATGTGTACACACATCCCTTATACATAATTATATCGATGTAATGTAAGATTTAGAGGAAAACACATGCTAGTTTGCACTGGGTCCTATTTGTTATTACATGTACAATGTATATAGTATCCTTGGCTCCTATAGCATCAACTGCTGAATTGACGGTAAACACCAACATCCAACTCTGGTGGTCAACATTGATATTGTGTGATAATCAATTGATTCCACAGCCCATCTCACGAACGATTCGGCCCATACTTACTGTTTGATTGGCGTCATGATATTCAGCTAGCTTTTAGACCTGGCATTCATAGATTATACAGTGATTCAAGGACAGTGTCTACTCCCTGGCACGTTATGAAAGTTACTTGGACAATTGTGACCCTCCACCACGAAATGAGTCGCATGTCACCTCGCGCGGTTCTGCGCTAGGCTTGATATAAGTCCGGGGAGTGTCTGGTATAACAGTGTGAGGGTCACCTTAGTCACAGGCTTATAACTCAAACAGTTTTTGCTCTTTTCTTAAACGATTTTCACCACTGGATACAGCATAAAAAACTCTTTAGGAAAATGTACACATATGAAAATCACGCAAAGGTGACATGCGACTCATTCCGTGGTGGAGGGTCACAATTGTGTCGATGCTACCCCCCGCGGGTTAGGGGGAAGAATTTACCCGATGCTCCCCAGCATGTCGTAAGAGGCGACTAACGGATTCTGTTTCTCCTTTTACCCTTGTTAAGTGTTTCTTGTATAGAATATAGTCAATGTTTGTAAAGATTTTAGTCAAGCAGTATGTAAGAAATGTTAAGTCCTTTGTACTGGAAACTTGCATTCTCCCAGTAAGGTCATATATTGTTTTACGTTGCAAGCCCCTGGAGCAATTTTTTGATTAGTGCTTTTGTGAACAAGAAACAATTAACAAGTGGCTCTATCCCATCTCCCCCCCCCCCCTTTCTCCGTCGCGATATAACCTTCGTGGTTGAAAACGACGTTAAACACCAAATAAAGAAAGTATCGATGCTAACAATTGGGCAGGAAAAAAAGCAAGAAAAAGAAAAGAAACGGGCTGAAGAATTGTCTCCCTTGTTGATCGTGGCAACAATACCTCATCATGGCAGCTTTGCCTGTCTTGTCTCCCTTGTTGATCGTGGCAACAATACCTCATCATGGCAGCTTTGCCTGTCTTGTCTCCCTTGTTGATCGTGGCAACAATACCTCATCATGGCAGCTTTGCCTGTCTTGTCTCCCTTGTTGATCGTGGCAACAATACCTCATCATGGCAGCTTTGCCTGTCTTGTCTCCCTTGTTTATCGTGGCAACAATACCTCATCATGGCAGCTTTGCCTGTCTTGTCTCCCTTGTTGATCGTGGCAACAATACCTCATCATGGCAGCTTTGCCTGTCTTGTCTCCCTTGTTGATCGTGGCAACAATACCTCATCATGGAAGCTTTGCCTGTCTTGTCTCCCTTGTTGATCGTGGCAACAATACCTCATCATGGAAGCTTTGCCTGTCTTGTCTCCCTTGTTGAGCGTGGCAACAATACCTCATCATGGAAGCTTTGCCTGTCTTGTCTCCCTTGTTGAGCGTGGCAACAATACCTCATCATGGAAGCTTTGCCTGTCTTGTCTCCCTTGTTGAGCGTGGCAACAATACCTCATCATGGAAGCTTTGCCTGTCTTGTCTCCCTTGTTGAGCGTGGCAACAATACCTCATCATGGCAGCTTTGCCTGTCTTGTCTCAAGTGTCGTAATATCTGCAGTCTTAACGTTTGATGCCCAACGGGACGTCCTGCTCTCAGGAGGGCGATCGACGCTCACTCAGTCCGGCTGCGTAACGGTTGATTTTGTTTGTAGGAGGCATAGTAGGTGGTGGCCTGTATCCGTTGGCTCGGCGGATGAGACCCACCTCTGAACACCGTCTACCACAGCGACCTGACGTGCCTCTTCGGAGTGTCTCGAATACGCTCTGTGATTAATCAGCCGGTGTTTTGTGTAGGGGGCATAGTAGGTGGTGGTCTGTATCCGTTGGCTCGGCGGATCAGACCCACCACTGAACACCGTCTACCACAGCGACCTGACGTGCCTCTTCGGAGTGTCCGGAATACGCTCTCTGTGATTAATCGGTCCGTGTCATGTGTAGGGGGCATAGTAGGTGGTGGTCTGTATCCGTTGGCTCGGCGGATCAGACCCACCACTGAACACCGTCTACCACAGCGACCTGACGTGCCTCTTCGGAGTGTCCGGAATACGCTCTCTGTGATTAATCGGTCCGTGTCATGTGTAGGGGGCATAGTAGGTGGTGGTCTGTATCCGTTGGCTCGGCGGATCAGACCCACCACTGAACACCGTCTACCACAGCGACCTGACGTACCTCTCTGGGGTGTCCGGAATACGCTCTCTGTGATTAATCGGTCCGTGTCATGTGTAGGGGGCATAGTAGGTGGTGGTCTGTATCCGTTGGCTCGGCGGATCAGACCCACCACTAAACACCGTCTACCACAGCGACCTGACGTACCTGTCTGGGAAAAAGACTTGCAGTGGAATGAGATTTGGATGTTGATCGATGATGTAATGAGATGCTAGAGCAACATATGGACCACACAAAATGAAAACAAATGTTATAATGAAAAATGTCACGTTCCACTATATCACAGAAGGTGATTATGAACGGTTAGTTACTGCTAACTAACTAACCACACCACGATCCACTCTCGCAGTCATACAACAAAGATAGAATCAACAAAAGTATAAGTTTCAGACGCCTGTTTATATACTATCTCGCCACCTCCCTCGAGACTTCACTCCAAAAGATGTTTTACGTTCAAAACGTAAAACAAAGGTCACTGACAAAAATGCCAGTTAAAGTTTAGAAAATGATAATAACACGCTGATCCCGTGTATAGATAGAAAAGTTACTGATCTGCCAAAAGCGCTGGTTAATACAGGTGTCACACACCCCACGTTGTCACCACTCAAATAAAATCACAAACATAAAGGATGACTAGGTGGTATACAGGGTGCAATGACATGGTGCACTTAGCTTTTTGCCACTGAGTGGATAGTCTATCTCCACAACTGCTCCGTTGAATGAAGTGCCGGCTGGCGTGGAAACGAAGCAGGGATTAGTGGAGATATCAGGCGCCTCACTCAGTCGCTGAAGGTCCTCCCCGTAGTCTACCAGAAATAGTAGAAAATGTAGCTGGTAGGACGACGACTCGCTGTGGTAGACGGTGTTCAGTGGTGGGTCTGATCCGCCGAGCCAACGGATACAGACCACCACCTACTATGCCCCCTGCACAAACGAACTTTTAAAACAACAAATCAGCTATTTTCCTTCCTTCTCTCCATATCTGCAAAAAACATATACAGATTAATATTTTAGCGTCACAAAGAGCAAATTATGCGCTAACCTGGAAAGAACAACAGAGAGTATTTCATTCCACAAACACAGACTCGTCAACAGCGTCAAATAACGATTTATTACCTCAACAGCCTATGTAGGTAGCTCTCCTTTAAGCAAATCCGCTCCCTTTGTATGGCTATCGCCCGTCGACGATTTAGAAGCCACACCCCTGGTACTGAGCTAATCTTTTGCGTTGAAATTCTCCAACCCTCAGCCCAGAAACACGTGACAACCTCGTCGTCAGAAACATATATGGTGGCGATAGGCGGTGACTCCTCCCTTGTGCTAAGAGCTCTCCTGTACTATGCAGAGCAGGCACGATGACATCAAAAATATCACCTCGTGTTGAAATCCTCCAACTCTTAGACGAACAAGTACCGTCTCCTATCGTGCCTATGTTAAAGTGGGCCCGTTTCAAGTCTTCCCCAAAACACCTTGAGAATATCACGTGACTCCGCGTGTCACGTATCCAGTTCAGTTACCGTCAGTTTTGCCCTGACAGCAGAAATCACCCACGTGGAACCCCTGCAAAACGAAATCCCCGTGCTTCGCTATGCTTTGTCAGCGGTTTCATACCGTCACCCCGACTCAAGCACAGGCGCTTTCCATCACAATTGGAGATAGGCACTCGACAGAGTGTTCCTTTCTCCGTCAATGTCACTAAAATTAATCGTGACAAAAAAAACCACATGAAAAAAACATCTTTTGTGCTCAGTATGCGCCTCATGGAAGGATGGACGTTGATATATGTATCCAGTTTAGAAAGATCGTCGCCTTCATCCACCTCAAATCGCTGACAATAAGGGTAGAATTCCACGTTAATTAGAAGTCACTTTGTAACTGCTGAATTCTGGGTTGTTTGAAAGCTGTGCTCGATGGCTGCCGAATCCTGTGTGGGTTGAACGCTACTGTCTATATATGGCTGCCAATCCTGTGGGGGTTGAACGCTACTGTCTATATATGGCTGCCGATCCTGTGTAGGTTGAACGCTACTGTCTATATATGGCTACCGATCCTGTGTAGGTTGAACGCTACTGTCTATATATGGCTGCCGATCCTGTGGGGGTTGAACGCTACTGTCTATATATGGCTGCCGAATCCTGTGTGGGTTGATCGCTACTGTCTATATATGGCTGCCGAATCCTGTGTGGGTTGAACGCTACTGTCTATATATGGCTGCCGAATCCTGTGTGGGTTGAAGGCTACTGTCTATATATGGCTGCCGAATCCTGTGTGGGTTGAAAGCTACTGTCTATATATGGCTGCCGAATCCTGTGAGGGTTGAACGCTACTGTCTATATATGGCGGCCGAATCCTGTGTAGGTTGAACGCTACTGTCTATATATGGCTGCCGAATCTTGTGTGGGTTGAAAGCTACTGTCTATATATGGCTGCCGAATCCTGTGTGGGTTGAACGCTACTGTCTATATATGGCGGCCGAATCCTGTGTAGGTTGAACGCTACTGTCTATATATGGCGTCCGAATCCTTTGTAGGTTGAACGCTACTGTCTATATATGGCTGCCGAATCATGTGTGGGTTGAACGCTACTGTCTATAATATATGGCTGCCGATCCTGTGTGGGTTGAACGCTACTGTCTATATATGGCTGCCGAATCATGTGTGGGTTGAACGCTACTGTCTATATATGGCTGCCGAATCATGTGTAGGTTGAAAACTACTGTCTATATATGGCTGCCGATCCTGTGTGATTTGAACGCTACTGTCTATATATGGCTGCCGATCCTGTGTGAGGTGAACGCTACTGTCTATATATGGCTGCCGAATCATGTTTCCTGCTTTCACCCTGACATGACCATAAAGGTTTAGTGGTTGTTTATACTCCCAAAGTAAAATAAAATAGAATTAGTACGCAAAATGGCGTTAACCCGCTAAGCAAAACTATCCTTATCCCTATAGCATTCATAAGCTACACCTTGAAGTCTGTTTAAAAGGAGAGAGAGCGATCGGGAGAGAAGGATGGGGGGGGGGGGGGGGTGGAGGGGGGGGGAAAGGGAGAAATACAGTTTACTCTTCTGCTCTCTGCTCATGATAGGTTCTTGGTTACCCCCCCCCCCCGCCTCCCTCAGTCATTGGGGGGACGGCAAGTTCCTCCAATGCTAAGTTTGAATGAATGGTTGTGTGCCCCGAGCACCACCAGTGAGCACATTATACTGCTATATATTGACATTGAGCTTTGGATGGTGGTTGTGTGCCCCGAGATGACCCCGAGATGACCTTATGGGTCGACAGGACAGCAACCTTCCGAGACCTCATTATATACTGCTATCATTATACTTTCATGTGCATCCATTACTGTCAGAACTATTGTTCTTTTCGCCCTGATATGGCCCTTCGTGGTCGGCTGGGCGTTAAGCAAACAAACAAAAAAATTGTTCTTTCAATGGTATCAAGTCACAGCGGAACATAAAGTATGTCTGTTGGGTATGGGTAGTCGGTGTGCTGTGTGTGTGCGGCTGTGGGTGGAGGGGAGTGGAGGCGGTGTCAAGGGCTTTGGGTAGATGCCTTGAAGGTGGTGTGTACGTGGGTGTTTGTGTGTGTGTGTGTGTGCGGCTGTGGGTGGAGGGGAGTGGAGGCGGTGTCAAGGGCTTTGGGTAGATGCCTTGAAGGTGGTGTGTACGTGGGTGTTTGTGTGTGTGTGTGTGTGCGGCTGTGGGTGGAGGGGAGTGGAGGCGGTGTCAAGGGCTTTGGGTAGATGCCTTGAAGGTGGTGTGTACGTGGGTGTTTGTGTGTGTGTGTGTGTGCGGCTGTGGGTGGAGGGGAGTGGAGGCGGTGTCAAGGGCTTTGGGTAGATGCCTTGAAGGTGGTGTGTACGTGGGTGTTTGTGTGTGTGTGTGTGCGGCTGTGGGTGGAGGGGAGTGGAGGCGGTGTCAAGGGATTTGGGTAGGTGCCTTGAAGGTGGTGTGTACGTGGGTGTTTGTGTGTGTGTGTGTGTGCGGCTGTGGGTGGAGGGGAGTGGAGGCGGTGTCAAGGGCTTTGGGTAGATGCCTTGAAGGTGGTGTGTACGTGGGTGTTTGTGTGTGTGTGTGTGTGCGGCTGTGGGTGGAGGGGAGTGGAGGCGGTGTCAAGGGCTTTGGGTAGATGCCTTGAAGGTGGTGTGTACGTGGGTGTTTGTGTGTGTGTGTGTGTTCGGTTGTGGGTGGAGGGGAGTGGAGGCGGTGTCAAGGGCTTTGGGTAGATGCCTTGAAGGTGGTGTGTACGTGGGTGTTTGTGTGTGTGTGTGTGTTCGGTTGTGGGTGGAGGGGAGTGGAGGCGGTGTCAAGGGCTTTGGGTAGATGCCTTGAAGGTGGTGTGTACGTGGGTGTTTGTGTGTGTGTGTGTGTTCGGTTGTGGGTGGAGGGGAGTGGAGGCGGTGTCAAGGGCTTTGGGTAGATGCCTTGAAGGTGGTGTGTACGTGGGTGTTTGTGTGTGTGTGTGTGTTCGGCTGTGGGTGGAGGAGAGTGGAGGCGGTGTCAAGGGCTTTGGGTAGATGCCTTGAAGGTGGTGTGTACGTGGGTGTTTGTGTGTGTGTGTTCGGCTGTGGGTGGAGAGGGTGGAGGCCCCCCGCGGGTTTGGGGGAAGAATTTACCCGATGCTCCCCAGCATGTCGTAAGAGGCGACTAACGGATTCTGTTTCTCCTTTTACCCTTGTTAAGTGTTTCTTGTATAGAATATAGTCAATGTTTGTAAAGATTTTAGTCAAGCAGTATGTAAGAAATGTTAAGTCCTTTGTACTGGAAACTTGCATTCTCCCAGTAAGGTCATATGTTGTACTACGTTGCAAGCCCCTGGAGCAATTTTTTGATTAGTGCTTTTGTGAACAAGAAACAATTGACAAGTGGCTCTATATCCCATCTCCCCCCTTTCCCCGTCGCGATATAACCTTCGTGGTTGAAAACGACGTTAAACACCAAATAAAGAAAGAAAGATCTCCAGACTCGGACTCAAGGCGCAGGGATCTATTTATGCCGTGTGAGATGGAATTTTTTTTACACAATACATCACGCATTCACATCGACCAGCAGATCGCAGCCATTTCGGCGCATATCCTACTTTTCACGGCCTATTATTCCAAGTCACACGGGTATTTTGGTGGACATTTTTTATCTATGCCTATACAATTTTGCCAGGAAAGACCCTTTTGTCAATCGTGGGATATTTAACGTGCACACCCCAATGTAGTGTACACGAAGGAACCTCGGTTTTTCGTCTCATCCGAAAGACAAGCACTTGAACCCACCACCTAGGTTAGGAAAGGGGGGAGAAAATTGCTAACGCCCTGACCCAGGGTCGAACTCGCAACCTCTCGCTTCGGAGCGCAAGTGCGTTACCACTCGGCCACCCGTATCAGTTTTTCATCAATGTGTTTGAAATTTTTCTTACATCATCTCAAATATGGTCCGGACTATGGGATTGCATTTCAGCTTGATAAATTAAAAATAAGCTCATGAAATATTCACTCAAAAATAGCTATTTTTTCGATTTCTAAACAATTGAAATCGGAATTACAAAAGTAACTGTATTCTTTATTGCCTCCTGTTTCCGAAAATATATAGTTTTGTTGCGTTTGACTGAAAAATGGGCTTAAAATGAAGAAAACCGATAAATATCGACTTTCTTTATTGTTGGAACAAGACATACATCTTGTCATTCCTCTGTTCCTTATGATGTGCTGATTCCAAATATATATTAACAGCTATTGTGTTTTCAGCGTAGCAATAGGGTCCGATATTTAGACGAGACAAGTATAATGCCGACGAGTCGAAGACGAGTCGCATTATACTTGTTCGAGTCTAAATATCGGACCCTATTGCTACGCTGAAAATACAATAGCGATTATATAGCTGTTCTGACCTTGATTTGTTGTTCCAAACTTACAAAATGACAGTTTTTGCGTCGATGCGTTGATCTCAGGTTTTGATAGCAGACGCTGTTTCTTATGCGCATTAGTTTTGCGCAGGCACCACACTGACTTTAGGAGAAAAACTCGATTTGACAACACAGCTGTTAAACAGCTTTTTATTAGTTCATTCGTATACAACTAAAAGAAGTTTGAGTTTTTTTAATTTTGAACAAGACTACTTATGAAGAAGACCAAAACACAACATCAACGGAAAACTAGAAACTAGGGGACTGGGTGGCCGAGTGGTAACGCACTTGCGCTCGGAATCGAGAGGTTGCGTGTTCGACCCTGGGTCAGGCCGCTATTTTCTCCCCCCTTTCCTAACCTAGATGGTGGGTTCAAGTGCTAGTCTTTCGGATGAGACGAAAAACCGAGGTCCCTTCGTGTACACTATATTGGGGTGTGCACGTTAAAGATCCCACGATTGACAAAAGGGTCTTTCCTGGCAAAATTGTATAGGCATAGATAAAAAATGTCCATCAAATACCCGTGTGACTTGGAATAAAGGCCGCGAAAGGTGAACATTCGCCTAACAGGCTTGAGGTTTGCTGGTCGATGTGAATGCGTGATATATTGTGTAAAAAATTCCATCTCACACGGCATAAAGCGCTTTGAACTTCGGATAAGGCGCTATATAAATAAAGAGAATAAAAAAACAACAACAAAAAACAACAACTGAAGAACTAGGATGCAACAAGGGGAGGAGAAGAGAACAGCTAATCCGTACAACGCGAACAGACGGCAGGGAGTTGGTTTCGGGTGTGTGTGTTTGTGTGGGGGGGGGGGGGATGTTGGGGGTGGGGGCAAAGGCAAAGGCACACAGACAGAGACGGAGGACGGTAGAGTGATACAGGGTGTGTACACGCGACATAAAAACAGTCCTCAGTGATACAGGGTGTGTCCACGCGACATAAAAACAGTCCTCAGTGATACAGGGTGTGTCCACGCGACATAAAAACAGTCCTCAGTGATACAGGGTGTGTCCACGCGACATAAAAACAGTCCTCAGTGATACAGGGTGTGTCCACGCCACATAAAAACAGTCCTCAGTGATACAGGGTGTGTCCACGCCACATAAAAACAGTCATTTGTGCTTCACCTCTACCCGTGCCTTCCTGACACCCCCCCCCACCCCCCTCTGCAATCTTACGTGCCCTTGCCACTCGGGTTTTAACATGCAGTGGAGTTTTAATCAAAAACAAGTCGCGTGAAGCGATATCAACACATTCGGTCATTCTGTCGGCCTGAAACTATAACATCAACAGCTGAAACCAATCCTCACCGAGACTACATGTAGTGAGCGAAGACCGAGTATGGACAGTAAAGATCTGTCCTGTCGGAAAAAAATGGCAGTCAAAATTTGACTACATGTAAAACAATCAACAGCTAGGCTGCTTCTTGTGCTGAGTGTGACTTTTTGTTGAACCTATTTTATAATTGACGCCCACGGCAACCTGCAAAATTAGCTTAGCACTCAAAGCAGTTTGGCTGTTCATTGTTGGTAGGTATAAAAGGCCGACGCCCATTTATAGTCAGGCATAGCCCTTTTGAAAATACACATAAGACATGATCAAAACCTCGAGTTGTGCACAGTCGTTATAAGCAGTGCACTTGCCCTGGCAACCACTCAGAAAAGATCCATCAGAATTTGACATTTCCGTTGTATGAGATCAATGCTCTTCATTTATAAATATTTCAATTACAAATAACTTCTCTTGAGACTTTCTGAAATCGTTGACGGAATTTTGTCATTGCAAGAAAAATATGGATTAACCGTAATGGAAGATTGTTATCTTTCTGATTTCCATTGTTCAGCTGCAAACAATATTCGCTACGTTTTTTTTTTCATCTCCAAAAGACAAGTGCTTGCTACAACAAATTCATTTCAGCCTATTATGTGTTTTTAGAGGAAGTTAAAAATAACCTTTTTCTGCCTTTCTATGTTTTTCCTGAAATCGTTAATTTTGCAGACAGATCATGTCGACATTGTACTACGTGTAGTTTAAAGGGTTACTTGATGTATCGACATTGTACTACGTGTAGTTTAAAGGGTTACTTGATGTATCGACATTGTACTACGTGTAGTTTAAAGGGTTACTTGATGTATCGACATTGTACTACGTGTAGTTTAAAGGGTTACTTGATGTATCGACAACCAAACGGCTGTGCTTGCTCTCGTCTGTCTGCCTTTCCATTTTGTATACGAACTGAGTGCTTATGAAACATGCATGCAGGATGGCCTAGCCTCCAACATACGCACGCATGCAAGCATGCACGTGCGCACACACGCACACACACACACACACAGACACACACACACACACACACACACGCGCGCGCACGCACGCATGCAAGCACGCACGCACACACGCACGCGCGCACACGCGCACACACACACACACACACAGACACACAGAGAAACTCGTAAGTTTCCTTACATTTTTTGTCGAAACAAGTGAATGAAAAAGTGGAATAATTCATCATGCAGCAGGGGAAATAGGTACAGTTTTCTTTTGAAGAAGTTACACAGACACACAGACACACACACACACACAGAAACTCGTAAGTTCCCTTAAATTTTTTGTCGAAACAAGTGAATGAAAAAGTGGAATAATTCATCATGCAGCAGGGGAAATAGGTACAGTTTTCTTTTGAAGAAGTTATTCAACGAATGGACATGTCCCTTTTGTGGTGAATTTACAAGTTAATTGAAGTGTTCAAAGTTATCAACATTGTAAGGTTTTTTTCTGTGTTGGTCAGAACAGTACTTAGATGATGGAATCTGTGTGTATGAAATATTAACTTGTTGAGGTTTGGATGCTTTTGATTTCAATCAAAAGATGCTTCACTTCAGATGGGGGACCTGGTAGCTCAGGGGGTACAGCACTCGACTTGTGATGGGGGACCTGGTAGCTCAGGGGGTACAACACTCGACTTGTGATGGGGGACCTGGTAGCTCAGGGGGTACAGCATTCGACTTGTGATGGGGGACCTGGTAGCTCAGGGGGTACAACACTCGACTTGTGATGGGGGACCTGGTAGCTCAGGGGTACAGCACTCGACTTGTGATGGGGGACCTGGTAGCTCAGGGGGTACAGCACTCGACTTGTGATGGGGGACCTGGTAGCTCAGGGGGTACAGCACTCGACTTGTGATGGGGGACCTGGTAGCTCAGGGGGTACAGCACTCGACTTGTGATGGGGGACCTGGTAGCTCAGGGGGAACAGCACTCGACTTGTGATGGGGGACCTGGTAGCTCAGGGGGAACAGCACTCGACTTGTGATGGGGGACCTGGTAGCTCAGGGGGTACAGCACTCGACTTGTGATGGGGGACCTGGTAGCTCAGGGGGTACAGCACTCGACTTGTGATGGGGGACCTGGTAGCTCAGGGGGTACAGCACTCGACTTGTGATGGGGGACCTGGTAGCTCAGGGGGTACAGCACTCGACTTGTGATGGGGGACCTGGTAGCTCAGGGGTACAGCACTCGACTTGTGATGGGGGACCTGGTAGCTCAGGGGGTACATCACTCGACTTGTGATGGGGGACCTGGTAGCTCAGGGGGTACAGCACTCGACTTGTGGTCCTCGGGTCACGGGTTGGAATCAAGACTCAGAGACGGTGTCCATGTACCACCCTCGTGTCACCGCCATGGATAGACATCGGTCATTCAGTTATGAGTGTAGGATATGTGGCTGATTACACCCACACACACACACATACACATACACACACATACATACACACACAAGCGCGCACACACATACCCACCCACCCACACACGTACCCACACATACACACACACACACACACTCACACACACACACACACACACGTACCCACACATACCCCCCACACACACACGTACCCACACATACCCGCACACACACACACACACACATACACACACACACACACACACACACATACACATACACAACGGTGCAGCTAGCTTCCCATTGGGAGAAAAAACCGCTTTGCTTACCATCTGGCCTCTGGCCAGGCTTGATCTTGGCATGACAACATTTCACACACACCACATCAACATCCTGACTTCCGGTGCAGTCTGAGTATTGTCTTAATAGATTGATGACTGTATTGACAGGCTCCAGTGTTTTATTTTGCTTTTATAATGTTAAAATAAATCCAAAAACCAAGAGACTGCCAACGTTCCAAAATTCATTCGCTTGTGACTTCCCAGCTAGCGACCCAACATTTCATGAAGCTACGTTCTTATTTCTAGTTCTTTGTCTGTGCACTTAAAAAAAACGTTGGGTCGATAAGTTTGTGCCTGTAATGTATTGTTTTGTCAATAACAGATGTTCCAACAACTTACCTGTAAGTTAAAGCCTGTTCACATGTGAGATGGTGAGTCGTAATGCGTCCACAGTAAGGCAAAGATGTTTAACATTCGCTAAGCGCATTCTGCCACTTGCTTGACGCATTGCAACATAAAACAACACACACAACAACAAACATTCTGCCACTTATTTGACGCATATATAGCAACATAAAACAACACACACAACAATAAACATTCTGCCACTTATTTGACGCATATATAGCAACATAAAACAACACACACAACAATAAACATTCTGCCACTTATTTGACGCATATATAGCAACATAAAACAACACACAAACCAACAAACATTCTGCCACTTATTTGACGCATATATAGCAACATAAAACAACACACAAACCAACAAACATTCTGCCACTTATTTGACGCATTGCAACATAAAACAACACACAAAACAGAAAATGACTTCGGTATCCGCGTTTGGCTGTTTGTTTACAGCGACTGTTGAATTCCAAAAACCAACACAAACATATCAATGTTCACTGAGAAGGACGGAGGTTTAAATTTCAATAATTCAATATTTTGACAATCATTCTATAAGCTCTCAATCCTGATCTGTGCGTTGTTTTTCTTCTTCAAGAACTGAGGAGTTAGGCGCCTGGGGTGTTCGTTCCTCTCTATCGCAAGAGCTATAATTCCTTTAAGATTTGAAAAATGTTTGTTTGATGATGTTTGAAGAGGGAGGTGCCCCATGCAAAGCCAGTGACATTTGCGCACTGACGATTCGGTGTTGACAAGTGAGACAATAATTATCTGTGTGACAAGAGTTGCAACCGACATGCCAAACTCAATTTTCCATGTTTTGGGATTTTTAGTTTAGAGAAAATTCTTTATTCTGGAAAATAATGTAATAACACTGTGCTAATCATTTACGTTTGTTGTTTTTGTGTGTGCAGAACCGAAAAACTAGGCTTACCACACACCACACACCACACACCACAGTGTTGTCTATTTACCACACACCACAGTGTTGTTTATTTACCACACACCACAGTGTTGTCTATTTCATTTCAGACCAGTGCTCTGTATGCCTACATTCAAAAGAAACTAAAAGAAGAAAGAACGAAAACAAAGGGAGAAAGAAAGAAAGAAAGAACGAAAATAAAGAAAGAAAATAAAGAAAGAAAGAAAGAAAAAAAGACAGACAGAACGAAAATAAAGGGAGAAAGAAAGAAAGAGAAAGAACAAAAATAAAGGGAGAATGAAAGAAAGAAAGGAAGAACGAAAATAAAGGGAGACAGAAAGAAAGACAGACAGAACGAAAATAAAGAAAGAAAATAAAGAAAGAAAGAAAGAAAAAAAGACAGACAGAACGAAAATAAAGGGAGAAAGAAAGAAAGAGAGAAAGAACAAAAATAAAGGGAGAAAGAAAGAAAGAGAGAAAGAACGAAAATAAAGGGAGAAAGAAAGAAAGCACCACCCACACAGACAGTTATAAAGAAAGACGCGTCTAATGGAACTTAGAAAATGTATTGCGGCTTTCCTCCAGACTGTGAGTACCGTATTGTCCAGAGCGAAACGCAAGGCATGAATGTTTTAGCATGTTGCAGACCGTTGGGAAAACACACGTCCCACGCTTGACGTCAGACTGGACAACACAACCCAATTACCAAGTAGCAAAGAGTAATTCCAAAAAAATCTAAGTGAAAAAGATAATTAACACATAACACGAAAAAAAAACCCCGAAAAAATAAACAAAACACAAATAAACTGTATTTAAAAACGACATCACTTAGATTAGTTGATGGTACATAGCGGGGCTCCCCGTCCTACAGGGGCCCGGGACCCCCACTTTTAATGTTTAGCAGAGTTTTAGAGGGTCCCGGGACCCCCACTTTTATTGTTTAGCAGAGTTTTAGAGGGTCCCAAGAGTCCCGGCTCCCCAAACCCCCTATTTACATGTAACGCATTGTGATCGCGAATGATGTGATATAACTGGGTGTTTTTATTACCTGAATCTCTGTCTCTCTCTGTCTCTCTCTGTCTCTCTCTCTGTCTCTCTCTCTCTCTGTCTCTCTCTCTCTCTCTCTCTCTCTCTCTTTCTCTCTCTCTCTCTCTGTCTCTCTCTCTCTCTCTCTCTCTCTCTCTCTCTCTATCTCTCTCTCTCTCTCTCTCTCTCTCTCTCTCTCTCTCTCTCTCTCTCTCTCTCTCTCTCTCTCTCTCTCTCTCTCTCTCTCTCTCTCTCTCGATGTGGAGCAAAGTTTACGGATTATATTAATTGTACTTTTGGTGTTAAACAGGGCGATGTATGTAGCCCAGTTTTATTTTCTCTCTTTATTAATGAATTAGCACTTGAGATAATTGAGAATGGAAGACATGGTGCCACATTTACTGATGATTATTTGGAATTGTTTATTCTTTTGCTTGCTGATGATTTATTGTTGTTATCAGAGACTGTTGTGGGTCTGCAGAATCAGTTAAATAATTTACGCAGGGCAGTGTCTTCTCTTCATTTAAAGGTAAACATGAGTAAAAGTAACATTATTGTGTTTAGGAAGGGTGGATATTTGAGTGCAAGGGAAAGATGGACATATGAGGGTGATATATTACCAGTTGTAAACGTGTATAAGTATTTAGGAATATTGTTTTCAACTCGACTTAGTTTTACTGCTGCCTGTTGCGATCTCTCAAGCCGGGCCAAAAATGCTCTGATGTGTATTATACAAAGATTATCTGTGCTTAATAATAATAGTTTGGATGTTTTTTTGAAGTTGTTTGATTCCCAAGTACAACCAATAGTACCAGCTATTGTGTTTTCAGCGTAGCAATAGGGTCCGATATTTAGACGAGACAAGTATAATGCGACGAGTCGAAGACGAGTCGCATTATACTTGTTCGAGTCTAAATATCGGACCCTATTGCTACGCTGAAAACATAATAGCGATTATATAGCTGTTATGACCTTGATTCGTTGTTCCAAACTTACAAAATGACAGTTTTTGCGTCGATGCGTTGATCTCAGGTTTTGATAGCAGACGAACTTCTTACGCACATCATGTTCGCGCAGACATGCACACCGCTACACGCTTTCTGACTTTGGAAGAAAAACTGACTCCAAGTGCATTCGATTTCACAACACAGTTGTTGAAACTGCCAGCTTTTTAAGTTGTCAGTGTATGCTGTTGTCGATAGAAACATCGCCACGTGGTACAGATGTGTAAACCGGAACCATGCGTCGGCCATTTTACTCAATATGCTTTTGGATATTGCGGAAAATGGCCGACTTCGGCAGCTACACGCTTTCTGACTTTGGAAGAAAAACTGACTCCAAGTGCATTCGATTTCACAACACAGTTGTTGAAACAGCTTTTTAAGTTGTCAGTGTATGCTGTTTTCGATAGAAACATCGCCGCGTGGTACAGATGTGTAAACCGGAACCATGCGTCGGCCATTTTACTCAATATGCTTTTGGATATTGCGGAAAATGGCCGACTTTGGCAGCAATATGCTTTGATGATCGGGAGATACCATCCAATCACAGCCCCCGAATTCCCCCACGTGTTCATCAGAATAGCTATATTACAGTATGGTGCTGAGATATGGGGACTGGATAAGGCTGCTCTGCAGTGTGAAAAAGTCCATTTATTTGCACTGAAGAAGTTCTTAGGAGTTCGAATGCGAACACCTAATGATCTTGTATATGGCGAGACAAACAGATATCCGATATATTTGAATTCTATTTTAAGATGCATTAGCTACTGGTTGAAATTGTTAAAGATGGAGGCGCATAGACTTCCTCGTAAATCCTATGAAATGTTGTATAAAATGGATGAAAGTGGTAAAACGAACTGGGCCTCAGGTGTCCGTTGTAAATTGTATGAGTACGGTTTTGGTTTTGTGTGGTTAAATCAGGGCGTTGTAAATGAAAAAGATTTTTTGCGTGTTTTTAGGGAAAGGTTGGTCGATTGCAGATGGCAAGAGTGGGATTATCATGTACAAAATAGTGATAGATTTGCTGTTTATCGGACATTTTGTACTGTACATGACATTAAACCCTATCTTTTGTCGAATATGGATAGGCATCTAAAGTTTATTATGACCAGGTTTCGATTCGGCATTTCAGAAATTGCAGTGCATGCTTACCGATATAGAAAACATAATGCCGATGATTTGATGTGTCCTCTTTGTAAACAAAACCAAGAAGATGAAGTCCATTTTGTTTTGTGTTGTCCATACTATAACAAATTAAGAGAAAAATTGATCCCATTTAAATATTATAAGAACCCAAGCATTTTCCGACTCAGCTTGCTTTTAGCATCACCTCAAGAAACTGTTGTCAGAAATGTATCCCTATATTTGTATAAAGCCTTTAAATTAAGAGATGTTGTAACCTCATAGTTAAATGCCGTGTAATGTATGTGTTGTGCGATTATTATTTTGTACCTTTATTGTGTACACCTGTTGAGTTTAATTTATATGCAATGTGAACCGTTTGTTCACACCCCTTCATAAGGGGCTATGGCCTTTTGAATAAACTATCTGCGTCTGCGTCTGCGTCTCTCTCTCTCTCTCTCTCTCTCTCTCTCTCTCTCTCTCTCTCTCTCTCTCTCTCTCTCTCTCTCTCTCTCTCTCTCTCTCTCTCTCTATCCTTGAAAAATAAA
>NC_090255.1:44312128-44315088 GCF_037325665.1 Littorina saxatilis | reverse complement strand
AGTGATGAGCGCGCTGATTGGCTGCACCGCTGCACCGGAGCCAAAAAATAGAAACGTGTCCTATTCCTTGCTCCGCTCCGCACACACAACTTTCTCCACTCCTGCAACGGAAGTAGCGTCATCTCTCCGCCTGGTGCAGCCTACTCCACCCTTGCTCCGCTTGCTCCACCTGTGTGTGAGCCTCGCTTAAGGTTGGACCATGTAATATTGGACCATGTAAGATTGGACCATGTAAGATTGGACCATGCAAGGTTGGACCATGTAAGATTGGACCATGTAAGATTGGACCATGTAAGGTTGGACCATGTATGGTTGGACCATGTAAGATTGGACCATGTAAGGTTGGACCATGTAAGGTTGGACCATGTAAGGTTGGACCATGCAAGATTGGACCATGCAAGATTGGACCATGCAAGATTGGACCATGTAAGGTTGGACCATGTAAGATTGGACCATGTAAGGTTGGACCATGTAAGGTTGGACCATGTAAGATTGGACCATGCAAGATTGGACCATGCAAGATTGGACCATGTAAGGTTGGACCATGTAAGATTGGACCATGTAAGATTGGACCATGTAGGTTTGGACCATGTAAGGTTGGACCATGTAAGATTGGACCATGTAAGATTGGTGTGCATCAGTGCAAAACACACCACCAGCTACAGATAGATCAGTATGTACCCCCCCCCCCCCCCCCCCCCCCAAGTGTTACAATGCAATACACACACCTACAGCTACAGATACATCAGTATACATACACCCCACCCCCCAAGTGTAACAGTGCAAACCACACTTAAAGCTACAGATTCAGCAGTATCATGAGTATGTACTCCACCCCCCCCCCCCCCCCACTGTACAGGACAAAACACCTACATCTACAACTACAGATACAGCAGTATGTACTCCCCCCCCCCCCCCCCCCACTGTATAACAGCAAAACTAACATTAAAGAAAAAAAACCAAAATCACTTACTCGCTGGATCCGTCGGTTGTCCTCGAGTTGACGTTAACAGCTTGAACACACCTGTAGGTTTCCATCCGTCCTTGGCTACACAATTTTAACTTGTCAACTATCACCGCCACCACGTGGCACTGGGACCAGCACTCAGATTGAGATCCCGAGGCGACATTCGTCTCGGATAACATATCATCAATGTGCTGTCCAACATTCGCAAGAATGTCTCTTCTTTCGATATTAACTTGAACTAAGAAAACAAATAAACTTCGCTCACGCGGGAAAGTAGCAGCTAGCCGGCCATGTTCACACTCAATCTTGTTTGTACCGTAAGGAAAGCTATTAGAGTATTTCAAGTATATATGATGGCGTATTTTTAAAATGTAAAACTCATGGTTTGAGCTCATGCTGTATTTGATTGCAAATATACAAACAAAACTTACAATTAATTATCCTACTCCTATGTGAAAAAGTCAACAAATATGAATAATTTAGTTTCGCATTTGCAGAGTCATGTCACGCCGTTCCCGACGCTTGAACAGGGGACGTAACAAATGCTAAAATAATGATAATAAATTCAAGTTGTTATCTCCCGTAACTCTGCATATTTTTATCGACAGCAACATTGCGTCGGGCCGATCTCGGGGTTTATTACGTACATTTGCCGAGTTTTACACACAGTCAAAACGATATCGGCGCGACAACGGACGTCGACACACGACATTTGACGACGTCACCCGACTGAAATCGTCAGTCGGCCGACGAAAGCTTGCTAGCTGGGATACAATAGAACCACCTTTGTATTACCTCAAACAATCTGAGAAAGCGGGTCTTTAAAAGGAGGCAGTCTTAAAATGAAGGAAAATTTACAGAAGTTATGCACAGACAAACTGACAAAATAAGGTCTTAAAAGGGAGGGATTATCAAATTGGGGGGGGGGGGGGGGGGGGGTGGTCCACTGTATATATATATATACAATAATAGATTTTTATTAGTCCATATCTTGGGATAATTCCCTGCCTCGTATAACTTTAAAAGAAAGGCAAACACACACACCATTGTATCCAAAAAGAACACTTGCACATTGACAAGTCTGGAATGTGTACGCGAATGATCAACAATAATTACACGTATGCCATACAGGGAGCACTGCTTACTTGTCATGTATATATGACAGCTTATTCTCAGCGTAACTGAATAACTTGAAATTTAAACTTGAAATTGTTTTACATTATAAGCAAAAGTGAAAACACTACTCCAACAAAATTGTATTCATTCATACAGTGTTTCCCTAAACACTTACAGTCCAAGGTTTTAACATGGCTTCACAGATCAGCTGACAGGCATTCATTTTCTGCAATCTCACTGCACACCTCTTCCAAAAGTGGAACTGTCACCTGTTGACATTTAAAAACACATGTAAATACACACAGTGACACAATAAAAAATCATGCGTAATGAGAATTATCCAAAAATATTATATGATGCACTGGTGTCAAATGTGTTATGGTATTTTATGTTATCACAGAATCTAAGTCTTGAAAAATACACATGTTCACACAAAAATATGGCAAATACCACATGAGACTGAAATATACACAAATCTGCAGTAACTTGACTGAGAAATCACAAGCGGGTGTAGTTGTAGGCATCACAATCACAAGACAAACAAATTCTGCCTTTATGTTTAATATTTTTCAACAATAAATGTTGCAAATGTAACGAATAACTTCTCACCTTTGTACTTTGAGCTTGACACACTTCTGACTGTACAGGGGTTTTCATCAACAACAAAAGTGGTGCTTGCTTCCTGAAACAAAATTATTCAATGATGAAAAGAACTGAATGTGGCAGTGTTCAAAGTGATATTCAAACTTGTATACAACTATCAGTACCTATACTGTAAAACGAGAAGGCTATTGGCATGCTCGTCAATCAGTATGTGTCATTCAGTGTTTTGTGCTGTAACAATGAAATGCAATCAATGCAAGTTCTTGTAGTCTAG
>NC_090255.1:44287128-44307128 GCF_037325665.1 Littorina saxatilis | reverse complement strand
ACCAAATGAAACTAGAAACCTCATGTTCGGCACACACCGTATGCACCACAATTCCAAACTTCTCTCCAAATTTCGGCTCAATTGAACCCAGAGTACCAGCGATACAAGTCTAATCCAAAGGCAGACAGACAGACAGACAGACAGACACAGACAGACACAGACAGACACAGACAGACAGACAGACAGACAGACAGACAGACACAGACACAGACAGAGGGTTTTTCATGTTCAAGGTCATTCAGTAATTTATTCAAAATGAAACTGCTGTAGTTTTGATGGTTAAGTGTGTGTGTGTTATCAACACAATTATTCATATGGCACGAACATTTTACATTTTCTCTCTTTTGTTTCGAAGTTAAAACGGTGCAACAAATGGCTGTGGTCTAAACACAAGCTGTGACTCGCATGTCACGTGTTCTTATTGTGTGCCTCTGTGTCATCAACATGCAGTCAATAGAAGAACTGTATCTGGAGACATATTTGTCATACATCAATGAATTTGTGTGTGTGTGTGTGTGTGTGTGTGTGTGTGTGTGTGTGTGTGTGTGTGTGTGTGTGTGTGTGTGTGTGTGTGTGTGTGTGTGACTTGAGGCGAGGAAGCTCGAGTGTATACTGCTAGTATTAGTGAATGTATTTTTATACTTATGCTGTCCAGTGTTGTTTTTAAATCAATGTTGTTGATCATTTTGTATAAATAATGCGTGTGCTGGTGTATACGGCTGGATTGTAATGTTTCTTAACCGCAATGTCATCACAAATTCCCAACCTTGGGCAATTAAAGATTCTGTATTCTGTATTCTGTATACTGTATTCTGTATTCTATATTCTGTATCATTTCTCGGCGGCGTTCTTTTCTTTGAGCTGATTGAATTCCAACTGCGGAGCTGAAACGGAACAATTTGAACGGGTTTCTCGGCTAGGGAAATCTGTTTTGGTGGGGAAAGGTCCTTTAAAGTTAAGTGTAGAAGCGACAACGGCCGATTCGAATTTGAGGACACCCACGTGTGTCTATCACTTGCCCCTTTGGAATTGATAAAAGTGTTCTCGTGGTATAATCAACGGATAAATCAGCCTACCGCAAGAATGTCCCACAGGTGATATGATTCGTCTTCCAGGAATAAGATAGCTTACCCGAGACATGTTTGCACACATGAACTACGCGCAAAGTCAAAAAGTCAGACGAAGAATCATCAACACTCACTTGTTCGCAGATGGCTTCGAGTACAGGGGGTGCACTGACCTAGCCTCAAGAACCATGTGTCCCCTGAAACTGTGCATGATATATCTTGTTTTACTTTCTTTCACTGATTGATTTATTGCCCAAGCAGACACAGCAATAACCACTGTATAGTCAGAGTCCCATTCATTTACACACAATTATAGCTAGCAAGGGCGAAACGGACAGACAGACAGACAGACAGACAGAGACACACAGACAAACAGACAAACACACACGTAAACACCCCCCCCCCCCCCCCCGCGGGTTAGGGGGCAGAATTT
Organism: Littorina saxatilis; assembly: GCF_037325665.1. Classification (NCBI taxonomy): domain Eukaryota; kingdom Metazoa; phylum Mollusca; class Gastropoda; order Littorinimorpha; family Littorinidae; genus Littorina; species Littorina saxatilis. Next base: position 44,305,628 of record NC_090255.1, on the reverse strand, counting down.
ACCCGATGCTCCCCACCATGTCGTAAGAGGCGACTAACGGATTCTGTTTCTCCTTTTACCCTTGTTAAGTGTTTCTTGTATAGAATATAGTCAATGTTTGTAAAGATTTTAGTCAAGCAGTATGTAAGAAATGTTAAGTCCTTTGTACTGGAAACTTGCATTCTCCCAGTAAGGACATATATTGTACTACGTTGCAAGCCCCTGGAGCAATTTTTTGATTAGTGCTTTTGTGAACAAGAAACAATTAACAAGTGGCTCTATCCCATAAAATATGACATTTTAAACATATTGAGACAGTCAGTGTTACTCCGAATATGAGTTTGTGATGGACTCAAACATGACTTGAATAAAGGAAATTCCAATGTTTTATCGATTGAAATACTGGCCGGGGTTGATATATGAGAAACACGCACCCCATCATCCTCATTCCGAGTCCCGATCAACCGGAATACTCTTCCTGTCTCAACGGAAAAGCGACTTCATCTCATTGGTTCAATTTCACACGTGAGTAAAAGGTCGCCTGAACTTTACAGACCATTAAATCTGAAACCTTCGGCACTTTTAAAGAGAGGGATTAGTGTTTGACACTGTAGATGTATGCACGTGCTATATATAGTGGTCGTTGGATTGCGTGTGTGGAGCAGCGTGGTGTCGTGAACCTGACTGAACACAAGCACTGGTTCGCTCACTCTTTCTCTGTCTCTTTCTTAGTCTGTCTCCCTGTCTCTCTCTTGGTGTCTCCGTCTGTCTCTCTCTGTATCTGTCTCTCTCTCTCTCTCTCCCCCTCTCTCTCTCTTTCTCTCTCTCTGTATATATATATATATCTGTCTCTCTCTGTCTGTTTCTCTCTTTCTCTTTGTACAGGGTGACCCCCCAAAAAAGAGTACCCAAACAAAGCGTCATAAATTGAACAAAAATAAAGCAATCTTCATAACATTTATTTACACACACAAGTAGCCTCTGCGTGATTTGCACAGAAAGTTTTAGCGTTCTAGCTTGTCTTTCAGGAAAGTTATGCTCATTCTACAGAACATGCTCCAAATGGCCTCCGCGCCGATTCAGGCAAACTTGAACTCGCCGCGCAAAGTTATCAATCACCCGCACACACTCCTGTTGCGAGATTCCGCGAATGGTTGTTGTGATGGCTCGCTTGAGTTCTGCGATTGTCTGTGGGTTGTTCCTGTAGACGTTGTCTTTCAGGAACCCCCAAAGATAGAAATCTGGGGGATTTAAATCCGGGGGAGGCCATTTGGAGCATGTTCTGTAGAATGAGCATAACTTTCCTGAAAGACAAGCTAGAACGCTAACATTTTCTGTGCAAATCATGCAGAGGCTACTTGTGTGTGTAAATACATTTTATGAAGATTGCTTTATTTTTGTTCAATTTATGACGTTTTGTTTGGGTACTCTTTTTTTGGGTCACCCTGTATCTCTCTCTGTATACGCTGTGCATCATCATCTCCATCATCATCATCATCATCATCATCATCATCATCATCATCATCACATGTCTAATTTTCCCCACCTCTTTTTGTTGTTAACTTTTTTATCATTTTTTTTATCATTGTGTGTCTGTGCGTCCCAAGGACAGATTGTTAGTTGAGGCATAGCCTTAAATCTTAATCCTTGTAAAATAAAGTTCAATTTAATTCAATTCAATTCTCTGTATCTCTCTCGGTCTCTCTCTCTCTGTCTCTCTTTGTCTCTCTCTCTCTCTGTCTCTGTCTCTCTCTCTGTCTCTCTCTCTCTCTCTCTCTCTCTCTCTCTCTCTCTCTCTCTCTCTCTCTACCGCAACACGGTGGCCTAGTGGTAAGGCGTCCGCCTAGTGAGCGGGAGGTCGTGGGTTCGAACCCCGGCCGGGTCATACATAAGACTTTAAAATTGGCAATCTAGTGGCTGCTCCGCCTGGCGTCTGGCATTATGGGGTTAGTGCTAGGACTGGTTGGTCCGGTGTCAGAATAATGTGATTGGGTGAGACATGAAGCCTGTGCTGCCACTTCTGTCTTGTGTGTGGCGCTCGTTAAATGTCAAAGCAGCACCGCCCTGATATGGCCCTTCGTGGTCGGCTGGGCGTCAAGCAAAAAAAACAACAAAAAATCTCTCTCTCTCTCTCTCTCTCTCTCTCTCTCTCTCTCTCTGTCTGTCTCTCTGCCTCTCTCTCTATCACTGTCTCTCTCTTCCCCTTTTCTCTGTTGTTCCTTCCCTCTCGCCCCATCGCCCTCTCCCTTCCACCATTCCTAACTCCTCTCTCGAATCTTTGTATCTCACTCTCCCACCGTCCTTCTGTCCCACGTTCTGTCTGTAGCCTACTCCTTCTGCGTGACGGAAAAGTGACTTCCAAGCTTTTTCTTTCACGTGTTCCATTTCTCATGCGAGTGAAATATCACATTATTTTTACAGGCCATTAGCTCGTAACCCGTCGACAGGTTCAAAGAGAGGGATTAGTGTTTGACACTTTCGATGCACTAACGTGATAAATAGTGGTCGTTATTCGGGTGTGTAGAAGAATGTTTTGTCATCAACCTTATTGACCACAAGAACTGGTCATCCACTCTTCAAGCAATCAAGCATTAGTTCGTAAACCGTCTGTTACGAAGGGTTTTTACTGAAAGTGTCTGTGTGTAAATAACTATTCTATCAGAAATGCATGTCCTAACTCTGTTTACTAAATCACACACACACAGCACTCAAACTAGGCACAAAGACTTAACAAGTTATTGCCCTTTGCCCTCGTACCTATATTTCATTCTTATTCCCCCCTCTGCTTCTTTCTCTCTGTAAACTTGTAGGGCTAGTTATTTTTCGGTAACTTACCCAACAACCAAAATCACTTACCCAACAACGGGCCTGAATCCTCGATAGCTCATGGGTAGAGACTGTACACATTGTGGATCTACTTTTAGCGACTCAAAAGTTCAGAACACTCTAATGTACAAAATATACATTTCTGGAGCAAACAATACAACCATACTGCATTTAAACCAGCAACTACAGACTTGAACACATGAATCTCAATATAAAATCCATGAGTTTGGTTGTTTTCTGAATTCAGATCTGCCGTGCACAATCGTTTATCCATATACCTAAATATAGGTCCCTGGTTTATCGCCAGCAAGATTCCAAGGAAAAGTAACTCTCATACTTTGTCTAGCGACACGAGTAGTTCCCCTTCCAGATTTCGGCTGCATCGACAAGACTGCAATCCGACGGTCAGTTTTCAACAATATTTCATTTTATAAACAGATCACACGCAATCAATTGCAAACATTTAATCAACTTAAAGAACATGCAGCGGTTTTATACACTATTTTTCCCCAGAAAACTGAACTTCATACAGTTTTTAACGTTGGAACACGGGTGTAAAACTTCGTCTGCTAGTCACATTGGAGGAAAGAGCATTTCCTGAGCGATACCAAAACATGAACAGAACACACACTACTGCAGTAAAATTGAAATCAAGAATGCTGCAGGAAAACGGTGATGTTGTTTTACTGGAGAAAAACTGTTTACACTTTTTCTTCAGCATTTTGGCATTATTCAGTTATTCTGCAGAAAAACAGAAATGCTGGAGAAAAACTGTCTTTTCTGCAGCATTTCTGCATAATGTCATCGTTCGCCGAAGCAACGGGTTTTTCTGGAGCAAAACATTTTACTGTAGTAAAATTGAAATCAAGAATGCTGCAGTAAAACGGTGCTGTTGTTTTACTGCAGAAAACCTGTTTACACTTTTTCTGCAGCATTTTGTACTGGCTCATTATAATGTTGGAGCACGCGAGCCCCCCTCTGTCGAGAGATGGACTCATCCAGAATTACCAATAGTTGTGCGTGACACGAATGTATTTTGTCTGTCTGACTTCCTTTCTGCCGGAAGTTCAAAGTTTCAAATTTGAAATTGTTCACGTTCGGCCGCCATTGTGAAGTTGAATATAATGCCCTTATGCTACACGCCTTCTGATTGGTACACTGCGGAACAAACTATTATACTATCCCAGGGGGCGACGAATACAAACGCTACTTTACAAGGTCGTTCGTTTTTCTCCAGAAAAACGGTCACAGACTATTCTGAAGAAAAAGTTAATCGCAATAATGCTGCAGAAAACCAAGTAAACATTATGCTTCAGATAAAACGGTTTTACTGCAGTAAAAAACGTTGCTTCGGCAAAAGATGACATTGTGCAGAAATGTTGCATAAAAGACAGTTTTTCTCCAGCATTTCGGTTTTTCTCCAGAATAACTGAATAATGTCATAATCCGCCAAGAGCCAGTACAAAATGCTGCAGAACAAATGTAAACAGGTTTTCTGCAGTAAAACAACAGCACCGTTTTACTGCAGCATTCTTGATTTCAATTTTACTGCAGTAAAATGTTTTGCTGCAGAAAAAAACGCTGCTTCGGCGAAAGATGACATTATGCAGAAATGCTGCAGAAAAGAACGGGTTTTCTCCAGCATTTCTGTTTTTCTGCAGAATAACTGAATAAAGTCATAATCCGCTAAGGATAGTTTATCCTTCATACTGTACTTGATCGCCTTTTGCTCAAAACATCCCGGAGTCCACGTGTCTAAATTAAAGAGCTTAATCTTATGGAACCTCGATCTCGTCCAAAGCCTCGTGCAATCGTTTACGTCTAAGCAAAAGGACGTCATTATGGAAAATATAGCGTGATGTTTCAGTTCTAAAAACGCTTTGATGGGAAACAGCAAGCGCAAACGTGTTCCCAGAATGACGTGTGTCACGGTGACTTTGGCATCACGAGCAGTGGAACAGCAGGTGTCCGCCAGACTTGTTTGACACGGTGACTTTGGCATCACGAGCAGTGGAACAGCAGGTGTCCGCCAGACTTGTTTGACACGGTGACTTTGGCATCACGAGCAGTGGAACAGCAGGTGTCCGCCAGACTTGTTTGACACGACCTCAATTACATGATATACTTCTTTTTGTTTTCTTTGTTGTTGTTGACATACTTAAACGTATGAATTGAACGAAATTGTTATCTCGTGTGTGGTCTCTCTCACGTTGTTAGAATAAACTGCATTTGACGACCATAATACTGACACTTTTCTAGTCACTCTGCATTTGACGACCATAATACTGACACTTTTCTAGTCACTCTGCATTTGACGACCATAATACTGACACTTTTCTAGTCACTCTGCATTTGACGACCATAATACTGACACTTTTCTAGTCAGTCTGCATTTGACGACCATAATACTGACACTTTTCTAGTCACTCTGCATTTGACGACCATAATACTGACACTTTTCTAGTCACTCTGCATTTGACGACCATAATACTGACACTTTTCTAGTCACTCTGCATTTGACGACCATAATACTGACACTTTTCTAGTCACTCTGCATTTGACGACCATAATACTGACACTTTTCTAGTCACTCTGCATTTGACGACCATAATACTGACACTTTTCTAGTCACTCTGCATTTGACGACCATAATACTGACACTTTTCTAGTCACTCTGCATTTGACGACCATAATACTGACACTTTTCTAGTCACTCTGCATTTGACGACCATAATACTGACACTTTTCTAGTCACTCTGCATTTGACGACCATAATACTGACACTTTTCTAGTCAGTCTGCATTTGACGACCATAATACTGACACTTTTCTAGTCACTCTGCATTTGACGACCATAATACTGACACTTTTCTAGTCACTCTGCATTTGACGACCATAACACTGACACTTTTCTTGTCACTCTGCATTTGACGACCATAATACTGACACTTTTCTAGTCAGTCTGCATTTGACGACCATAATACTGACACTTTTCTTGTCACTCTGCATTTGACGACCATAACACTGACACTTTTCTGGTCACTCTGCATTTGACGACCATAATACTGACACTTTTCTAGTCACTCTGCATTTGACGACCATAACACTGACACTTTTCTAGTCACTCTGCATTTGACGACCATAATACTGACACTTTTCTAGTCAGTCTGCATTTGACGACCATAATACTGACACTTTTCTAGTCAGTCTGCATTTGACGACCATAATACTGACACTTTTCTAGTCAGTCTGCATTTGACGACCATAATACTGACACTTTTCTAGTCACTCTGCATTTGACGACCATAATACTGACACTTTTCTAGTCAGTCTGCATTTGACGACCATAATACTGACACTTTTCTAGTCAGTCTGCATTTGACGACCATAATACTGACACTTTTCTAGTCAGTCTGCATTTGACGACCATAATACTGACACTTTTCTAGTCACTCTGCATTTGACGACCATAATACTGACACTTTTCTAGTCACTCTGCATTTGACGACCATAATACTGACACTTTTCTAGTCAGTCTGCATTTGACGACCATAATACTGACACTTTTCTAGTCAGTCTGCATTTGACGACCATAATACTGACACTTTTCTAGTCACTCTGCATTTGACGACCATAATACTGACACTTTTCTTGTCACTCTGCATTTGACGACCATAATACTGACACTTTTCTAGTCACTCTGCATTTGACGGCCATAATACTGACACTTTTCTTGTCACTCTGCATTTGACGACCACAATACTGACACTTTTCTTGTCACTCTGCATTTGACGACCATAATACTGACACTTTTCTTGTCACTCTGCATTTGACGACCATAATACTGACACTTTTCTAGTCACTCTGCATTTGACGACCATAATACTGACACTTTTCTAGTCACTCAGCATTTCACGACCATAATACTGACACTTTTCTAGTCAGTCTGCATTTGACGACCATAATACTGACACTTTTCTAGTCACTCTGCATTTGACGACCATAATACTGACACTTTTCTAGTCAGTCTGCATTTGACGACCATAATACTGACACTTTTCTTGTCACTCTGCATTTGACGACCATAATACTGACACTTTTCTAGTCAGTCTGCATTTGACGACCATAACACTGACACTTTTCTAGTCACTCTGCATTTGACGACCATAACACTGACACTTTTCTAGTCACTCTGCATTTGACGACCATAATACTGACACTTTTCTAGTCAGTCTGCATTTGACGACCATAATACTGACACTTTTCTAGTCAGTCTGCATTTGACGACCATAATACTGACACTTTTCTTGTCACTCTGCATTTGACGACCATAATACTGACACTTTTCTAGTCAGTCTGCATTTGACGACCATATTACTGACACTTTTCTAGTCAGTCTGCATTTGACGACCATAATACTGACACTTTTCTTGTCACTCTGCATTTGACGACCATAATACTGACACTTTTCTAGTCAGTCTGCATTTGACGACCATAATACTGACACTTTTCTAGTCAGCTGCATTTGACGACCATAATACTGACACTTTTCTAGTCAGTCTGCATTTGACGACCATAATACTGACACTTTTCTAGTCAGTCTGCATTTGACGACCATAATACTGACACTTTTCTAGTCACTCTGCATTTGACGACCATAATACTGACACTTTTCTAGTCACTCTGCATTTGACGACCATAATACTGACACTTTTCTAGTCACTCTGCATTTGACGACCATAATACTGACACTTTTCTAGTCACTCTGCATTTGACGACCATAATACTGACACTTTTCTAGTCACTCTGCATTTGACGACCATAATACTGACACTTTTCTAGTCAGTCTGCATTTGACGACCATAATACTGACACTTTTCTAGTCACTCTGCATTTGACGACCATAATACTGACACTTTTCTAGTCACTCTGCATTTGACGACCATAATACTGACACTTTTCTTGTCACTCTGCATTTGACGACCATAATACTGACACTTTTCTAGTCAGTCTGCATTTGACGACCATAATACTGACACTTTTCTTGTCACTCTGCATTTGACGACCATAATACTGACACTTTTCTTGTCACTCTGCATTTGACGGCCATAATGCTGACACTTTTCTAGTCACTCTGCATTTGCCGACCATAATACTGACACTTTTCTAGTCACTCTGCATTTGACGACCATAACACTGACGTCCGGCAACTCTCGCGTTGCTCTCTCTTGACCTTGCCGTGACTTGCTCTTAGAGTGGTCAGCCCTGACTTAAAGGAAACGACCGACCGAAACTAGAGAGTTCATACCAATGTAACCGTGTGCCAAATGTACTTTACCCTGATCACGGGGTCAAATATAACTGAGTGCCCCTTTCTCACCAAGCTCAAACACTCAAAGCAACTGACACAAGTTAAATTACCCGGTTCTTTATTTCCATAAGATGATGAGGGGAAAATGTGGGAAAGCGGGGGTTTACCTTCAAATACAAAACTTCCAATGTATTACTCTCTAGAACTAAACAACCCAAAACAACACTCTAAATCCTTTACTCTAAAGCTATGCTCTAGATTCCCACTCTAAAACTATGCTTTAAAACAACACTTTAAATCCTCCCTCCAAACTACACTCCAAAGCTCTACTCTAAATCCTCACTCTCAACTTTAATAAAAAAAACACACACACAATAGAACTCTAATCTAAAACAAACGAAATCTAAAAAAACAACCTAAAAACAATTCTTAAAAAAAAAACAATCTGACAAAACCTCTCTAACAAAACCTGACTAAAATCCCTCTACTAAAATTAACTGCACCCCTCAAACGAAACCTAGTCTACAAAAACCTAACTGAACCCTAACTGAACCCAACTAAAAAACCTCAACTAAAACCCCATCTACGAAAACCCCGTCGCACACTCCGCCATCCTGCAAATCACAGAATGCACGCCGTAAGCATACGTAAACAACTCAACAATGTCAACTACCACAAACTAAATCCTTTAAAACAGCAAAACACATCATTCCTTCCAAATAACATGCCTACAATACCGTTTTCTCAAGCACTCAAACGGTTTTCTAAAGCGTTCAATAAACAAAAGTTTTCCCGAACATTCAACTCACAAAACAATCTACTTGAACATTCAAATAAATCCTCCCACAAACAGCATACTCTTCTTCTCACTGGTTACTCATTTACAGAAAGAAAAATGTGTTAACCCACCAGCAAAGAAATCTTCACATCCCGAAAGGATTTCAGCCCGTGACAGACATGTCACACAGCGGCGTCAAGAAAACACACCGTACAAGATATACGTTGTCTCCACTCCAAGATTCCAAGCAAAAAGAACGCCTCAGCGGCCCACCACACCCCGCGTGCCTACGTCACAAGGTTAAAACAAGTTCAACCCAAAGGGGTGTTGGGTACCTTTACTTTCTTTCTTTCTTTAGTTGGCGTCCAACGTCGCCTTCAACTATTCAAGGTTACATCGCGGCGGAGGAAAAAAAGGAGATGGGACAAAGCCACTGTCAATTGTTTCTTGTTCACAAACACACTAATCAAAAATTTACTCCAGGGGCTTATACCAAAAAGCGATCATTTTATCTATGCAAATTTAAGAATCGGCTCTTCCGCTAGACCATTTCACTACCGAAAAAAACACAGTCTCGGAAACCTTAGTGGATCCCCGATAGTACAGAGGTACCACGAGTTCACGAGTTCAAACGGATGTACACAAGTGCATGTGCACCGTAACTGTCGTCGGTCACAAGCTCACACCAACAACAAAAACAACCGACACACACAAAAACACAGCTAAAACACAGCTAAAACACAGCTAAAACACAGCTAAAACACAGCTAACACACAGCTAACACACAGCTAAAACACAGCTAAAACACAGCTAAAACACAGCTAAAACACAGCTAAACCAACATCAACAGCAGCAACAATGAAATATAACATTACCAACACGACAATGAAGCAATCAAGAAATCAACCCTCCCGTCAACCAAGAAATCAACCTTCCCGTCAACCAAGAAATCAACCCTCCCGTCAACCAAGAAATCAACCCTCCCGTCAACCAAGAAATCAACCCTCCCGTCAACCAAGAAATCAACCCTCCCGTCAACCAAGAAATCAACCCTCCCGTCAACCAAGAAATCAACCCTCCCGTCAACCAAGAAATCAACCCTCCCGTCAACCAAGAAATCAACCCCCCCGTCAACCAAGAAATCAACCCTCCAGTCAACCAAGAAATCAACCCTCCAGTCAACCAAGAAATCAACCCTCCCGTCAACCAAGAAATCAACCTTCCCGTCAACCAAGAAATCAACCCTCCAGTCAACCAAGAAATCAACCCTCCCGTCAACCAAGAAATCAACCTTCCCGTCAACCAAGAAATCAACCTTCCCGTCAACCAAGAAATCAACCCTCCCGTCAACCAAGAAATCAACCTTCCCGTCAACCAAGAAATCAACCTTCCCGTCAACCAAGAAATCAACCCTCCAGTCAACCAAGAAATCAACCCTCCAGTCAACCAAGAAATCAACCTTCCCGTCAACCAAGAAATCAACCCTCCAGTCAACCAAGAAATCAACCCTCCCGTCAACCAAGAAATCAACCTTCCCGTCAACCAAGAAATCAACCCTCCCGTCAACCAAGAAATCAACCCTCCCGTCAACCAAGAAATCAACCTTCCCGTCAACCAAGAAATCAACCTTCCCGTCAACCAAGAAATCAACCCTCCCGTCAACCAAGAAATCAACCTTCCCGTCAACCAAGAAATCAACCCTCCCGTCAACCAAGAAATCAACCCTCCAGTCAACCAAGAAATCAACCCTCCCGTCAACCAAGAAATCAACCCTCCCGTCAACCAAGAAATCAACCTTCCCGTCAACCAAGAAATCAACCCTCCCGTCAACCAAGAAATCAACCCTCCCGTCAACCAAGAAATCAACCCTCCCGTCAACCAAACAGGAGTAAACACATAGCTCTTCGGGAAATACTAATATGTAGTACCATTTTATTTCTCACCTCAAACATGACAAGGTAGATGAACCTGTTTTGTGTTTACCCTTTTCTTGGTTTTATGATTCTTTTATTTTTGTTCTATCCTTTCTTGCTTTGATGACTGAGTTGTGTGAACCCTTTTCTCTTTTTAATGAATCAATTAGGACATTTACAATGCAGCATTCTTAAACATAAAACCGCTTCTTTAAATCTTGCTTCGGTAAGCAATCCACAAAAGAACGTTCCTTAACTCTCTTTACTCCGAGACTTTTGCAAGAGTGATCAACCTTGAGACGACAACGGTCAGAACCTTCTAACCCAACAGAGTTTCCCCCCTGTACTGTGACCACCCCGTCTGGCCAAGCAATGAAGTTAACCGATGTCATGATGCAGATTTCCTGTCCGTCTGGGTGTATTACTATGCATCAATGGAAACACACAACGCTCTCATTCTTGACGCTGTCCGCCATCTTTGATGACATGAGAAGACGAGGGGACATTACTCGCCTACGTTTCCGGTCACATCCTTCACCGTCTGGTAAATTCGGCTGGAAAGGGCCTCGTTAAGGATATTTTCGGCCACTTCAGCGTTTCTGAATTACAAAGCGGGTGGTAACATCAAAGGCACACTCAGCTTCATCTAAACCATCCGTTTCTGGTCATAGACACTGCCAGGCTTTTACACGCAGTACAAGAACCCTTTCGTTTAAACACTCACCGTTTGAGAACATCCTAAGTGCCCTCCATAAAGAGCGACCATTTTTCAAAGAATTCATTTTTGCATGGCCAGCCTCGTTTTGGCGCTAGAACTAACTTTTAAAATGTAAATAATACATTGATAGCTTGTGAGACAAAAATTCTTAAATCATAAAAGATTTATTTTTTCGTCAAGACAAGATCAGTACAACTCGAAGTTTTGAAAGTTTGAAAAAAGGGAGCCCGGAAGCTGCTCACGCAAGGTCGTGTTTTCCCAAGCAGACGAATTTTCTGCATATCGCTTGCTTCTTTGAAGCCTACCGCCGCCGCCGCCGCCGTTGTTGCATTTTAGATTCAGAGGTACACAATAACGTGCTATTGCAGATACAGCGAGTCGCATTGAAATCACAAACTGACGACGAAAATGTGAAAAAGCAAAATCAAAAACTTAGTTTCCTGTAACACACACACACACACACACACACACACACACACACACACACACACACACACACACACACACACACACACACACACACACACACACACATTAGTGATCTATATTGAAATGTCATCCTTAGAACTGAGTCACATTTTAAAGTAATACGACCGGTGTATTCGATCACGTTTCGTCCGAAAACAAAATACTTTTTTTTATTAAACTTTTCAAAGCGAACCGATCCGAAAATGTTCGAAATTGTTATCCTCTACTCTCGCGGTGCTCTATAGACAAAAACAACATAGTGTCTGCTGAAACATGTTCCGCAAAATGTGGTATTTTATTTTACACGAGAAAGTCCGATCAGTATTACTGACGTTTTAGCTGTCAATCTTGGTACAATAACTGAAATAAAAACACACAGAAAAGCTGAAATTTCTTACGAAATCAATGATTTGTGGGACGAACATTATCCGGTCTACAACTCGTGAATAGGACATCACCCTCATCCTATCAAACAGCCCCCCTCCCCCCCCTCACGTTGCTATGGTCACAAATAATCTGACCAGTATCAATCACAAATTTCCCGAGAAATGTACATTTCTCTCTCAAGTAGTGGCACGACCTGGGGCTGCTAGTTCCATGGACAGCTTCCGCGATTGAATTCCTAGGACCAGTGCAACGGCCAACGCTCCTTAACCTTACTTCTGACCCCGTAATGGACGGTAGAGTGGTCTGCCCTGATTCACCAGGGCTGCCAGGGATGAGGCGCACGAACCGAAAGTGGGTGCCACCCAACTGGGTCTCTCCTCTCTTTTCTTTCTTATCATAAATATGTTATGTCCGGATTGTTTATACCGGGAAATGGAAGGGGGTGGGTGGGGGAGGGGGGGTAGAGTGGGTGATCATTATCTAATTTCAAAAATATAAAGTTTTATGATGTTTGACGTTGACAATATGCTCAAACTAAAGAACTTCGTGAAATGGAATTAAATTATACTTCAGATTTTCCACTTGGAAGCTCAACGCAGACGTCCTTGGGAGTGTGGAAGGCGGTAGAATTATGGCGTCACCGTCCGACGTTCTTTTTCAGGAATGGTAAAATGTTTAAAGGGATTTTTTCGTAGATTAACTCCTGGCTCTGTATGTGTTAACTCTAATGCACCTTTAAGCGTCACCCCTTCCAAGATTAGCACACGTCCTCGTGTATCATCTTCAACAGCCGTTGCACGTGCATCTCTCGAGTGATAAACCGGCACATTAGATCGATCTTTTGGCCAGCAGAATCGAACAACAGGGACAAACTTGGAAAAACGATAGATGCATTTCCCTTATACCCCCATTCCACACAACCGTTCTAGCTTCCGTTCCCAGCCGTCCTGAGGACGGCTGCCACAAGAATGAGACGCTGCGCAAACGGCCGTTTTTGGCATCTTTGAGCAGCGTGGATGTGTGGAATGTGGCTATGGCAACTCAGTGTGTGAGTGCGCTAGCGTTGCGTTACCATTGCGTTAAGATGCATTAACGATCCATGAGTTCCGTTGCCGATGTGTTAAGGGTCCATTACCGTTCATTTGGCACGGGCGGAGAATGGCTAAAATGTTGAACATGCAGCCAGAACTCACCCGTCCCTACCGTTTATACCGTTCAAATGAGTTCCGTTAACGTCCATTGGCGTTCCATTAAGGTTCCCTCCCGATCCATCCCATTCCCGTGCCGTTCGTTGGTCGCTACGGGAACGGGACCTAGAACGGATGTGTGGAATGGGGGTATTCCTGTCAGAGAGAAAAGCAGAGATGGACCCGATAGTGGAAAGTTCGCTGCGGAATGATCGTGTGGATGACTGTAGTGGAGTGAGGGGGTGAGTGAGGCTTATCGAGAGGAACATCTGGTGTTTCATTGATTGAATGTTTGTTGGTTTGTTTTGTCTTTTCTTTTTGTTTGTTTGTGTGTTTGTGTGTTTGTTATTTTCCTTCCTCCTGTTTTGGAGCGATAACAATTTCGAGAGGAGTCATAGCACCAGTTTCTATCGATTTGTGATTGTTGTGGTTCTTGTTGGTGTATTTTTAAGGCCGAGAGGTCAACGTTCTGGTCAATATTTTGTTTTGTTTGTGATAAAACGTTTCATTGATTTAATATTTCTTGTTGTTTATGTTTGTTTGTTTGTTTGTTTTGTTTTGTGTTTGTTCCTCCGTTCGTTGGGTAAATGACCGTGTGAGTAATGGTGAGGAGGGTAGGATAATGGTGCAGGTGAGGTATACGGCGGTACTTTATGCTTGACCTCATTGTTCGCTTGTTTCTCAATTTAGGTCATTGAGTTGCTCGGAGGTTACATTTGAGTTTAGCTTGTTTCATTGTGTTTGTCAATGTCCAGCGCTTTTTGTGTGTGCTCCTTTGGTTCCTTTAAATCAGTGTGTGTGTGTGTATGTGTGTGTGTGTGTGTGTGTGTGTGTGTGTGGGGTGTGTGTGTGTGTGTGTGTGTGTGTGTGCGTGTGTGGTGTGTGTGTATGTGTGTGTGTATGTGTGTGTGTGTGTGTGTGTGTGCGGCGTGCATGCGACTCTGCGTGCGTGCGTGTCCACGCTTGTACTTACCTTTCCACCTGATGTTCTGTCTGACAGTCTGTCTTTCTGCAAACAGCCAAGGCGTTGTCGTAGACTTCAGATTGTCGTTCTACATACTTACCAGTAGAATCCAAGACCTTCTTTATCTGTTCTCATTTTCACGCCCTGCATGTTAGTTGGTGTCTGCGATCCTGTCTTTGATTTGCATGTGAATCTAGACTATTGTGAAGGTGTTCGCTTCCAGACAATCAACTCAGACCAAGGTAGAACCGAGCTGACGTTTGGGGGAGGACCTAAATGATTGAGTCTGAGACAGGGACGACAATCGATCGCCTTGTAACTTACTTTTTGGTGTCGCTCAAGGTGACCCCTGATCCACTGTTACCATTTATAACTCTTGCCTTTTTTGTATGGCATGTGGAGGAGTTGTCGCCGTGGAGGATGAGGCACACTTGACCTAGATCACATTGATGAATAAGTACATATAGTTCAGTGGAAATTGCCAGTAGAGACAAGCCGTTGTCGGTGCAGTGTTTTAGTGAAAACAGTGAACACGCCCATAACAAGTGACATTGTGTACATTTTATACAAGAAAACTTGTTGAGAATGTTGAATATAATAATTGCTAAGATGGACAACTGTTTAATTATGAACATGAATAAAAAAAAAATGAAAAAAAATGTAGAATATTGTTTTTGGATTAACGATGAACATGTTCAAAATGGCAACAACAAAAACTCTTCTTAAATGTGCAAAACCGACTGATTATATTTTAATACTTTCAGAATTGTTGATTACTCTCTTATTTCCCAGGATCTTACTCCGATACAGCAAAATACATAATGAACCAGGTTAATAAACAAGATACACTGAACACAAAAAGTTAAGGACATTTTTTCAGTGGTATAGCCCAGATGTTAAACAGCAGTTTTTTGGTCAGAAATACACGTGTATTTGAAGATCAGTCTTTCTTCTGCTCAAAAATGTGTTTCTGGAATCTGAGCAATATTTGGGTATGACGTCACAGGCCCGTGACCACGCCTACCCTCAAAAACGGCGTTTTTTGACGGCAAGATTCACTTTCAACCGTGAAAACAGTAACTTAAACTGAATGATATTTGACATTTTTTACACCAAAAAGTTCATTTGGTGTCCTACCTAACAAGTCATACAAATGTCGTTCAAATCCGCCGCGCAGTCAGGCTGATCCAGCGTGTAAAGGAAAGCGACCACAATCTTGAAAAACGGTAAAAAATCAAGGGTTTTTGTGGTGTTTTTGCTGGGTAGCCGCAGTTGATATTCAATAAATCTAAAACTACAAATAGCAGTCTCTCCAAATTTCACAGAACGATGACAAAGACCCTCATCAGTATATGTTCCAGTACTTAGAGCAAACAAAACCCAAGAATAGACGTTGTAACGGTTTTCCGTTAAAAATTTGCAAACGTTTGTAACGTCCAAGAAACAAATGTGACATGCACTCAACTTTGTATACTTTGCAAAGAATGGTGCCATTACATGTGTGCCAAGTTTCAGAAACATTCTTTCACGGGCTCAAAAGTTATGATCGTTTGAAAAGAGGTGAAAAATACTGTCGCGCAACTTTTTTAAAGGACTTTTTCTATAATTTTGTTTCTCGTTCATATAATTCAAAAACATATGACGTCAGATGGAGGCAACACTTGGTTTTTCTCATCGTCGTCTTGATAGCGGCGAGACACAATCTGACATTTGCTGTGACGAATCAGACAGTTGGAATGCTACGAAATAGAGCTGTGGAGATGGACATCGCCATGTTTTTAAGAGTCTGTAAGAGTATTGTCTCGAGGTCATAACGGCCTACTATACGGAGAACCGTTATCTGTCCGTTATGACACAGAGAGAACGCCTTTTTGGTTTCGTAAACCGTGAACATCAAGCTACGGGAACAGTCACACAAACTCAAAATGTATAATTATTTGGAGGTCGGATTATTTTTTTTATCATGCACACATGTATACAAACACACACGTAGTCACAGACAGACAGATGCATAAACTCACGCACTTGCACACCAGAACACCGTGCCAAAGACAAATTTCAAAAAACAACACACCTAACAACAGATCTAATATAAAGGAAAAAGGTTTCAATCGCTGAGCTTTGTGCAATTAACCTTGATAGTGGAAAGTGTGTGTCCCGACCACTCAGCCACCTTGATATGAGTTTTGCAGGCGTCATCGTCTAAAAATAGAACAGCTCAGTGGAGTGAGATTTTGCTTTATATTTCTTTAAAGTCATGAGGCTATGTCTTTTGAGACCATGAAAGAATGTTTCTGAAACTTGGCACACGTGACATGTAATGACACCATTTCTTGCAAAGTGTACAAAGTTGCGTGCATGTCACATTTGTTTTTGAGGACGTTACGAACGTTTGCAATTTTTTAACGGAAAACCGTTACGACGTCCATTCTCTGGTTTTGTTTGCTATACGTACAAGCGCGAATCCAGATGAGGGTCTTTGTCATCGTTCTGTGAAATTTGGAGAGGCTGCTATTTGTAGTTTTAGATTTAATGCATATCAACTGCAGCTACCCAGCAAAAACACCACAAAACCCCTTGATTTTTTGCTGTTTTTCAGGATTGTGGTCGCTCTCTTTTACACGCTAGATCAGCCTGACTGCGCGGCTGATTTGAACGAAATGTGTATGAACTGTTAGGTAAGACACCAAATAAACTTTCGGATATAAAACATGTAAAATATAATTCAGTTTAAGTCACTGTTTCGACGGTTGAAAGTGAATCAAGCCGTCAAAAAACGCCGTTTTTGAGGGTAGGCGTGGTCACGGGCCTGTGACGTCATACCTAAATATTACTCAGATTCCAGAAACACATTTTTGAGCAGAAGAAGGACTGATCTTCAAATAGACGGGTATTTCTGACCAAAAAACTGCTGTTTAACATCTGGGCTATACCACTGAAAAAATATCCTTAACTTTTTGTGCTCAGTGTATAACATGTACAGCCGCTCTGCGGACTCTGACCGCTCCGATCTTTTCATGCCCGACAGTCACAGCATTCCCGTGACCCGATATAGCCAATCACTCATCAAACATGGTGCTCTCTCACAACATTCGGTGGAAAAACAAGAAAGGTTTGTTGTTTGAACGTTTAATTATTGACAAAACACAACGTTACGTTCACAGATATATCGACCCAGCGGTCTTGTAAAGTGCACAGTCAAACACTAATTACACAAAACTTATTTGATAACATTTTCAGCCGCTGGCAGGGAAGACACAAACGAGGCAATCGTTTCAATGGAAACTTTAATGTGATGCACTCACACAACAAATATCACAGTTGAACATGCGTTCCTGTTGCTTCGCTTTTTCTCGTCTAAAAAGAAGCGACATATTCATAATCTACATCAGAAATTAAGAAAATGATATACAATCACATTTTAGGTCAATGGAGAGACGCGATATTATCTTATTTTTCCGCACTTTGACCTTGCAATGTTCAAGAGAGTTTGGATACATGTTTGTTTGTTTGCTTAACGCCCAGCCGACCACGAAGGGCCATATCAGGGCGGTGCTGCTTTGACATATAACGTGCGCCACACACAAGACACAAGTCGCAGCACAGGCTTCATGTCTCACCGAGTCACATTATTCTGACACCGGACCAACCAGTCCTAGCACTAACCCCATAATGCCAGACGCCAGGCGGAGCAGCCACTATATTGCCAATTTTAAAGTCTTAGGTATGACCCGGCCGGGCGGACGCCTTACCACTAGGCCAACCGTGCCGGTTGGATACATGTTGAATTGGAATGGTGATACAAGCAGATGTAAGCTCTCAGAATTAAAATGGTGATACAGGCAGATGAAAGACAAAGCTAGGACACAATTTCAGACCGAAGGGATTATTATATTTTTTACATTTAGGACCATCGCCTGAGGCCGATATTGGTTGCCCGCACAGGCAAGTGCTTTGATCACCACTCCCT
>NC_090255.1:44274628-44284628 GCF_037325665.1 Littorina saxatilis | reverse complement strand
CATCCCCGATCATCCCCGATCATCCCCGATCTGAAAAAGTGATTAAATCGGGGCAAATGGCCACGACCCGGCTACGTTTATTTTGTGCACGTTCCAAATAAGCGTGGGGAGAGCGTGCAGCTTCCCGACCTAGGAGATCCCACCCAGACCAAACTAGGCTCATGGAGATCCTCCCACGTCTGGCCAATGTTTGGCCCACGGTTGGCCCGCGATTGGCCACGCTCTCGGCCACTTTTTGATCGTAGTAGATGCGGCGTCTATGCGTGGACGGGGTATTAGGGTAGTGTGTTTTAGAACAGCGTCATTTTGAGTTTCTGGCAGCAGAGCAAGTGACTACCTCCCTCAAGTCAAACCGGTTTACGACAGTCGTTAAAAAGCACATGCCTCGCGGGATTCAATCAGCGACAGCGCGTGATGTGGTGTGGGGGAGCCGCTTTGCACACGTAGCCCGTTGTGGGAACGCCATTTAGGTTCCTAAGTGAGGGAATTGGACACAATCAGCAAAACGGACAGGCTGTCAATGTGAAGGCGGGATGAGGTGGCGGTCACTGTCACCCAACGTTTGGTGACCTTGTCACACTCTGGTGACCTTGTCACACTCTGCAGCCCGTTCTCCCGTGAATCACTGTGACCCAACGTTTGGTGACCTTGTCACACTCTGCAGTCCGTTCTCCCGTGAGTCCTTTTTTTGCAACTCCGAACATACGGCAGCAGTACACTCTCTCGGCATGATGTCGGGAGTACGCGCGCATCCACGGCTGCAGCAAAGACGCAGACCGAGCGTCGCTACTTTCGCTTCCGATTCCTGCTTGTGACGTCACAGCCAACGGCTTGCCGCCGCGGAGATTTTGAAGTCTCGCGTAGCAGACGAATTTGGCCGCTTTTTGAGCATGCATTTTGTGTAAAATTAGACTGATGCAACACAAAACCTGTGATTTACTGTTCGGTTTCTGCATCTTTAGATGCTTACCTATATCATTAAATCAACCCCAACTGCTTTATCTGACCTTAAAAAGAGCCTGTCGGGGTCTTTTAAGTTGATAGCTGACCCTATGCTCCCGTTGACTTTGTATCAGTTTCGGCAGCAAACTAAAGTAGTTTTTATTTCAAGTGACATTGTGTTGGCATTAGAGCTCCAAATGCCTTGACCAATCACCAAAATAGATCATTTCATGAGAGGAATAAGAATAAGAATAAGAATACTTTAATGTCACACGCTTTCCTTCTTTGCCACTACTAAAGCAAACGTGTGCAAGATTGTATGTTACACGCTTTGGATCATGTGCAAGAACGGATTCAAACTTGAAATCGTCCCTCCGAAAGCCCCAAAATGCACACACGACTGTTATTTCTCCTGCTGTTATCGTTTCTTCTCTTTACAAATTCTTCAACGCTGAGAATACTGAAAACGGCATCCCAGACGACAGAACTGTTTCCATACGCGAATTTAGTTGCCCTTGGAAAGTGGCTCGCTCACGAGGCTTGTTAGTCTGAATCTAGAAGGACAGAGTTATGAACATAGATGACAAAGATCCCGGAAAGAACAAACATTTCGCGGATGCAGACACAGAAAGACGTCATGAAGATAGCGACGCTTCAAAAGATACAGACTGTGACGATGACTGTGACGTCATTCACATATACCGAGACGTCATTCATAGTTGTTCGGTCACTTTCGTCAAAAAGTAGATCTCTCCACAATGGCTGCTCCTGTGTTTGGGTTTATCAAGCCTGAGTACGCAAAACGTGTGTGTTCTCTCCTCTGTTGAAGCTGTGAGACATAAATGCTATTCCGACTTGGTCGTATGACAGAGTTTTCTTCCACACTCGATTAGCTGATGTCTAACTCAGCCTGACGGCTTCGTTAGACAATTAACGTAATCTCGTGTGGAAGAAAACGTCTGTCACACGACCAAGTCTGAATAGCAGGTATTATCTCATGGAGAAATTCAGGCGTGGTACATAACAATAATACAAACAGGACATTGTTTTACATAAGACATATAGCACTATATAACAGGGCAGGTTATAAACACACCTCCCACATACCTTTCTGGCCATTCCTTGCATTGTGCTTACGCATTCAGTCATGAACACATCCATGTCTCACTTACACATCGCACACATGGACATTCTTATACGCTCAACTTACCCATTCACACATGGACATTCGACCACGCTCCACTTACACATTCTTATACGCTCCACTTACACATTCACACATGGGCATTCTTATATGCTCCACTTACACATTCCCACATGGACATTCGACTACGCCCACTTACACATTCCCACATGGACATCTTTAAAGCACTGCGCTTACATATTCTCGCACACCTACGCGTATAACGGACTATGGCTAAACATCATTGCAAAAAAATCATAGCATACAATATATCACAGAAAAAATACGGACGTACATAAAACCATTCCCTACCCAAAAGTCCAAACTGTTCAGGAGATTTTGAGGATTTCGTTCGGGACCACGACGCCATATGGCCGGTTTGTTATATAAAGGGAAGCAAGCGGTTAACAGAGGCAATGAAGTGGGGTACCTACTTATAAGATCATATACCTATGACACAGACCGATATGCCTCTTATCCAACTGAACAGACTTGGCTCGAAAGCCGGCAGATATGTTTATGCTGGGCCTTCTCCGATGGAAATCGGACAGCCTACCAGACATTATAAGATGTTTGATGAGTTGTTGACAGACCAGCTTTTTTGTCGGTCCGAGGGGGAGCATATCGTCTTTTGTTTCATATTTATTGACCAAGGCCGAAGGAAACAAAAGTCGATATGCCCCCCGAGGACCGACAAAAAAGCAATTTCTGTCAACAAACCACCAAACATCGTTTTTGTCATCATTTTGGAAGTGAGAAAATAAGTGCACAATCAACCCAGGGAGCTATGCTTTGAAACACGGGTTCCGTGCTGATAACCACACGAGTCCCGATTTGATAACCACTGACAATTAAAGCTGGCATGTGAAAGCAACTTTCTGTGTTTTTGAGTTCATTAAATGTTGGGATGAATATGTCAGGTTTGAGGATGCACAGTTCTGTAGGTTCATCTCGGTATTCCACCCCCTCGGCTTTCTGTTGTAATTATTAAGCTGAGTGATCGAATGTGGAAGCTACGTTTGGTCAAAGGTCACTGAAGATTTGCGTCGTGCAGCGAAGGAAAGAATCGCGATCTTGTTTCCGACTCAGTACCTCTTTGTTTTTCATTAGACCTGTCATTCTGCTTGCTCGGCTTTGTTAGATGTTCGCATATCTTGTTGCTATTTTCTTTGCTTTTATTATTGTTTCTTATTTTTGCTTCGTTTATCGATAAAACGTCTTGTGCATGGGTCAAAATGTGTGTGTCAGGGGTCGTTTTACTTGAACTTGACGTTCGTGTTTCTCAGAACGACTGTGTATCGAAACACAGATACACGCACTCCATGACTCTGTAAGAAGACAAAACATATCGCTAGGTTTCATTTGTTTGTGATGAATTTATGACCTTTCATGAAGTAGTCTTGTTTTTTGTTTACTTTTGTTCCAGTTTGCCAGTTCGTTTTTGGAACTTTGCAAAGCAGTGTCGTGTCGTCTGTTTAGGTCTGGGGTAACACCAATGAAAAGAGCCGAAGAATCCCCGAGCGTTTCTATTGGGTTTGCTTTTGATTATCCATGTATAACCTGCTTCCTGCAACTATGGTAACCGGGGATTTATTGCCTGGGGAACATGAGATTTATTTCCCAGGTGCTTGCGAATGAAAACTCGTCAAAATGATGACAATGTGTTTTGTCCGACAAACTTAGAGCAAGGAAGCAGTCAAATAATTAACTGGTGGTTTTAATCAAAGTATATTGTTGGTGTAGAATAAGAGTTTTCAATGATAGCTTCCAGAATCAAAGTATATTGTTGGTGTAGAATAAGAGTTTTCAATGATAGCTTCCAGAATCAAACTGAGTGGACGTGAGAAAAAGCGGGAACATAAAAATAAAACATGCACAACAACAACAACAACAACAACAACAACAACAACAACAACAACAACAACAACAACAACAACAACAACACACACCCAACGAAGCAAACCCACACAACTTTAATAACCACACATAGAAGAAAGACAAATAAATCAAACAAAAACAAATACAAATGGGACACTGCTTCAAAAAAGTTCTGCAACTGGTTGTAGGCCTTCGAGCTCGTGTAAAAGGATGAGACTAGGAGTAGCGGATTTTGACGTGAGAGTTTCAATCAGACCCCAGAATGAGTCAGACAATGACCCACTTGTGTCTCAGGAAGCGAGGCCGCCTTGAACAAATGTCTAGGATGGCCGTTTCAAGGAGAATTTTGAATGACACAAACGAACCTCAACCCCTTTCTTTGGTGGGCGTAAGAGCATGCGGATTTCAATGCACATACGATTTCCTGTGCCCTCGACCTTTGATTGATACTCTTGAGACGGATTACAAACTTCTGAAAGATATTCGGTAGCTAATGCCAGAAGGCTGGGACTCAGTGTTTTATATAGAAACGAGATAAAGAAGAAAAAACCATGCGCCTTTTGTCATTTTTGGGCACTGCTCTTTGCTCTTCGATGGACCAGGGTTCTGATACTTCAAAAAGTCCCCTTCAGCTTTTCAAAAGATTCAGATTTTAGCAATTTTTCTTTTTGTGTGGTGTTAATTACCTTAGTTTTCCGTCCTTGCCTTTGTGAATGCGGGAGGGAAATATGTAGAGGTTACATGCCGAGTCTCAGTGATTATCAAAAATAATGGTCGAAGTTAGCGGATCATGAAAAATGCGAGCTTTAGCGAGCTTTTTCATGACCGCGAACTGAGACCATTATTTTTTATAATCACTGAGACGAGGTGTGTAACCTCTTTATTCCTCCTTTCTTCAGTTATTCAAAGAAAAGAGGAGTTTTTTTGCGAAAGTTTGATCGAATCCTATTCTCTCAACCAGTCAACCTGCGCAGGCGATCGATTAATGCGCGGTTGTATAGTTCCGTGCAAATCATTCCATTCTGTTAACACTTCTTGTCAGTTTTCCTATTTTGGGCTAAAATCAAGTACACAGATATGCTGTTATTCTGCTGTGGCGGCAAAGGCAGATATTGTGTGTTCTGTATATGTTTTGGTATCGCTTAGAATAATGTTTTTTCGTCAAATGGGACTAGCAGACGAACTTTTGCACCCGTGTTCCAACGTTAAAAACTGTATGAAGTTCAGTTTTCTGGGGAAAATAGTGTATGAAACCCCTTTATGTTGTTTAAATTGATGAGATGTGTGCATTTGGTTGCGTGTGATCTGTTTATTAAATGAAATATTGTTGAAAACTGACCGTCGGATTGCAGTCTGTTGTCGAAGGAACTGAGTGAAAAGAAGGGGAACTACTCTTGTCGCTAGACAAAGTATGAGTTACTTGCCTTGGGAAATTGCTTGTGATGAACGGCTTGACGGCACGGCAGATGAGATTCAGAAAACAACCGAACTCATGGATTTTATATGGAGATTCATGTGTTCAGGCCTGTAGTTGTTAATTTAAATGCGGTATGTTTGTATTGTTTGCTCCAGAGATGTATACTTCGTACATTAGAGCGTTCGGAACTTTTCAGTCGCAAAAAGTAGTACCGAAACAGAACAACCTCTCAACCCATTGCACTATCGAGGATTCAGGCTGTTGCTGGGTCGTTATTTGTTTGGTTGCTGGGTCATTATCGAAAAATAACTACCCCTACAAGTTTACAGAGGTAAAGAAGCAGAGGGGGGAATAACGAAAAATAACTAGCCCTGCAAGTTTACAGAGGTAAAGAAGCAGAGTGGGGAATAAAAGAACAAGTCGCGTAAGGCGAAATTACTACATTTAGTCAAGCTGTGGAACTCACAGAATAAAACTGAACGCACTGCATTTTTTCACAATGACCGTAGTCCGCCGCTCGTGCAAAACGCAGTGAAACTGACGAGCCTGTTTAGCGCGGTAGTGGTTTCGCTGTGCTGCATAGCACGCTTTTCTGTACCTCTCTTCGATTTAACTTTCTGAGCGTGTTTTTAATCCAAACATATCATATCTGTATGTTTTTGGAATGAGAAACCGACAAGGAATAAGATGAAATTGTTTTTAAATCGATTTCGGAAATTTAATTTTGATCATAATTTTTATATTTTTAATTTTTAGAGCTTGTTTTTAATCCGAACAAACATATTTATATGTTTCTGGAATCAGAAAATAATGAAAAATAAGATGAATGTAAATTTTGATCGTTTCACACAAAAACAAATTAAATTACAATTTTCAGATTTTTAATGACCAAAATTATTGATCAATTTTTTAAGCTACCAAGCTGAAATGCAATACCGAAGTCCGGCCTTTGTCGAAAATTGCTTTACGAAACTTTCAATCAATTTGATTGAAAAATGAGCGTGTGACAGTGCCGTCTCAATTTTTACAAAAAGCCGGATATGACGTCATCAAAGACATTGATCAAAAAAATAAAATAAATGTATAGGGATATCATACCCAGGAACTCTCATGTAAAATGTCATAAAGATTGGTCCAGTAATTTAGTCTGAATCGCTCTACACACAGACACAGACACAGACACACACACACACACACACACACACACACACACACACACACACACACACACACACACACGCATAGACACACATACACCACGACCCTCGGCCGGGCGTTAAGCAAGCAAACAAACAAACAAACAAACACCACGACCCTCGTCTCGATTCCCCCTCTATGTTAAAACATTTAGTCAAAACTTGACTAAATGTAAAAAAGCAGACGTGTTGTTTTTACATTTGGTCAAGTTCTGACTACATGTTTTAACATAGACGGGGAATCGAGATGAGGGTTAGTGTGTATGTATGTATGTATGTATGTGTGTGTGTGTGTGTGTGTGTGTGTGTGTGTGTGTGTGTGTGTGTGTGTGTGTGTGTGTGTGTGTGTGTGTGTGTGTGTGTGTGTGTGTGTGTACAGTCATTCCGAGAAAACTACTAAACCGATCTTCATAAAATTTCAAATGTAAGTTCCTGGGTATGATATCCCCAGAATATTTTTTTATTTTTTCGATAGATGTCTTTGATGACGTCATATCCGTTTTTTTGTGAAAGTTGAGGCGGCACTGTCACTCTCTCATTTTTCAATCAAATTGATTGAAAGTTTGGCTAAGAAATCTTCGACGAAGTCCAGACTATGGGATTGCATTTCAGCTTGGAAGCATAAACATTAGTTAATTAGTTTGCTCATTACATGTGTCATTAAAATCGAATTTTCAGAAACAGATTGTATTCCTCATCTTCTCCTGAATTAAAACAATAAGTCTTCAGTGTAGTTAGCCGAGACTATCTGAATGTAGTCTCGGCGATTATTGGTTGATGGTGTTGATCTTGACTAAATGTTTTTATATTGCCTCACGCGACTTGTTTTAATATACCCTTAGGTTATTTAATTCTGACCCTGTCCGTGACTCACTTGGTCTCTGTCTGTCTGTCTGTTTGTCTGTCTGTCTGTCCTTCTGTGTGTGTGTGTGTGTGTGTGTGTGTGTCTGTCTGTCCGTCAGTCTGTCTGTCTGTCTGTCTGTCTGTCTGTCTGTATGTTTGTGTGTGTGTCTGTCTGTCCTTCTGTCTGTATGTGTGTCTGTCTGTCTGTCTGTCCGTCAGTCTGTCTGTGCGTCAGTCTGTCTGTCTGTCTGTCTGTCCTTCTGTCTGTATGTGTGTGTGTGTGTCTGTCTGTCCTTCGGTCTGTATGTCTGTCCGTCAGTCTGTCTGTCTGTCTGTCTGTCCTTCTGTCTGTCTGTGTGTTCGTCTGTCTGTCTGTCTGTCCTTCTGTCTGTCTGTCTGTCTGTCTGTCCTTCTGTCTGTCTGTCTGTCTGTCTGTCTGTTTTTTTGTCTTTTTTGTCTGTCTGTCTGTCTGTCTGTCTGACTGTCCGACTGTCTGTCTATCTGTCTGTCTCCTCATTTGTCTCTCTGTCTTGCTCTCTTTCTTTCTTACCTTCTTTCACACCCCCCCCCCACCCACCCACCCACCCTCACCCACCTACACTCTCTCATCCCATCCACCCATCGCTTCCTTTCAATCACGTGGCGTGATGCTGTAATGTTTTGAAAGATCTCGTAAGGGGCAAAAACATCTAAATGGAGTTAATTTGCTTCCGTCTTACGAAAACGCAAAAAAGTTGTTGAAGGGGTAAGCAGCACGCAATCCTCTGAAGGGCGTGTCAATATGGCTGATCCCCTGCAAGTGTTTTGTAGTGCAGGAATCCATTGAGCCAGCTTCCTTCCTTATTTCCTAACTTTCTTCCGTCCGTCTCTCCTTACTTCCTTCCTCCTGGTTTTGAGTTGTCGATAACTTCCTCCCCCGAAAGCGGCGTATGGTTGCCTGAATGGTTGTTTTTACATTTAATCAAGTTTGACTCAATGTTTATGCAGAGACTGGGAATCGAGACGAGGGTTGTGGTGTGTGTGTGTGTGTGTGTGTGTGTGTGTTTAGAGCGATTCCCAGAAAACTACTGGGCAGATCGTCATGAAACTGTGCACACATGTTCTTCTAAATGATAACCCCAGACATTGTTTTTCTTTGATGACGTCATATCCGGTTTTTAGTGAAAGCTGAGGCGGCACTGTCGTGACTTCATTTTTCGACCAAATGGATTGAAATGTTGGTCAAGCAATCATCAACAAAACCCGGATTACTATGAGACTGCATTTCAGTTTGGAAGCTTTTTTCTTCTTCTGTTTCCATGGGCTGAAACTCCCACGGTTTTTACGTGCATCGACGTTGTCCCCTCGCCATTTAGGCAGTCATACGTCACTTTCAGGGGATGCATGCTTGGAGTTTTCGTGTTTTTATTACCCACCGAACTCATGGGTTACAGGATCCGTTCCGTGCGCACTTGGTCTTCTGCTTGCATGTACACACGCAGGGGGCGTGTCTGCATAAAAGTGGACCTGGGAGATCAGAAAAGTCTTACACCCTTAACCCACCAGGCGCGACCGGGTCAACTTATATGCTGACCTGCTATAGTGCCTTATCCCCCTTCGTGTGTACACGCAAGCACAAGAACAGGACCGGGATTCGAACCCACGACCTTCCACTTAGGAGGCAGGCGGCTTACCCACTAGGCCGTGGCGCCCGTCTAGATTTGACGCTTAAAAATGAATTAATGAGTTTGGTCAATCTCAATATTCTTATCTTCGCGGAGACGAGCTGGACCCGTCACCATCTTCGGGATAAGAATAGGGAAAGCCTTATTAGTTGAAGTCTCAGTGTTGGCTGTTTTAGGATGATGATCTTTCAGTTTCAGGCGACAGATTGGCTAAATGTTTTGTATATCGCTTCACGCGACTTTTTTTTTTTTAATTAGTTTAGATTGGTGTGTTTTTCTGTCGTCTTTTTGTTAATTGTTTGTGTGTGTGTGTCGTAGCAAGGATAAGCTGATTGACAGGACCATACACGCAAGCACAATAACAAAGTGCGCACGGAAAAGATCCTGTAATCTAGTTCAGAGTTCGGTGAGTTATAAAAACACGCATATACCCAGCATGATCCCCCGAAATCGATGTATGGCTGCCCCAATGGTGGGGTAAAAACGGTCATACACGTACAAATCTACTCGTGCGAAAACACGAGCGCACGAAGGAGTTTCAGCCTATGAACAAAGATGAAGAAGAAGAAGAATTTTCCCGTTTCCGTCTCTCCCTCTGCCCATCACTGTCATCGCGCTTCCCCTCCCTTTCTTCGCGACCTCTCCTATAAATAAAATAACAAGACAGTTGTGGGAGGAAAGGAGCGGGGACAAGAGCATGTTGTGTCTGTATTGTTTATTTTTGGGTCAGGAGGAAGGGAAGGGAAGGGAAGGGAAAGGAAGGGAAGGGAAGGGAAGGGAAGGGAAGGGAAGGGAAGGGAAGGGAAGGGAAGGGAAGGGAAGGGAAAGGGAAGGGAAGGGAAGGGAAGGGAAAGGAAGGGAAAGGGAAGGGAAAGGA
>NC_090255.1:44259628-44272128 GCF_037325665.1 Littorina saxatilis | reverse complement strand
AGGGAAGGGAAGGGAAGGGAAGGGAAGGGGGAAGGGAAGGGAAAGGGAAGGGAAGGGAAAGGAAGGGAAGGGAAGGGAAGGGAAAGGGAAGGGAAAGGAAGGGAAGGGAAGGGAAGGGAAGGGAAGGGAAGGGAAAGGAAGGGAAAGGGAAGGGAAGGGAAGGGAAGGGAAGGGAAAGGGAAGGGAAGGGAAGGGAAGGGAAGGGAAGGGGGAAGGGAAGGGAAAGGGAAGGGAAGGGAAGGGAAAGGGAAGGGAAAGGAAGGGAAAGGGAAGGGAAAGGAAGGGAAGGGAAGGGAAAGGGAAGGGAAGGGAAGGGAAGGGAAGAGGGAAGGGAAGGGAAAGGGAAGGGAAGGGGGAAAGGAAGGGAAGGGAAAGGGAAGGGAAAGGAAGGGAAGGGAAGGGGGAAGGGAAGGGAAAGGGAAGGGAAGGGAAGGGAAAGGGAAGGGAAAGGAAGGAAAGGGAAGGGAAAGGAAGGGAAGGGAAGGGAAAGGGAAGGGAAGGGAAGGGAAGGGGGAAGGGAAGGGAAAGGGAAGGGAAGGGGGAAAGGAAGGGAAGGGAAAGGGAAGGGAAAGGAAGGGAAGGGAAGGGAAGGGAAGGGAAGGGAAGGGAAAGGAAGGGAAAGGGAAGGGAAAGGAAGGAAAGGGAAGGGAAGGGAAAGGAAGGGAAGGGAAGGGAAGGGAAGGGAAGGGAAAGGAAGGGAAAGGGAAGGGAAAGGAAGGAAGGGAAGGGAAAGGGAAGGGAAAGGAAGGGAAGGGAAGGGAAAGGAAGGGAAGGGAAGGGAAGGGAAAGGAAGGGAAGGGAAGGGAAGGGAAGGGAAGCTCGGGATGGGTGCGTTCAAGGTTCACATGCGCAGCAACAATTGTGTGCTTAATGAAGTGTGATCGAACTGCATGATGAAATTAACGATGATTGACATGCGCGTGCATTTCGCGTGAAACTTTATCTCGCACGTGAAGCGGGATGTTCGGGGTGAACATTATCCTTGCTTGCCAGGGGCAATTTCTGAGTTGAACCGAAGGTCGCTCTTCGATTTTGTATTTTCTCCTTGAAGGAAATTGAATGCCTTACTCTTTGAAGCAGGCTAATTGTTTTCTTAGAGAAAACTCACACGAGCACGCACATGCTAGCCAACACACACACACACACACACACACACACACACACACATACACACACACACACACACACACACACACACACACACACACACACACACCAAAACAAATAGAATAATGCCAAAAACGAAATGTATGTGTATGCACTCATAAATATTCTGCCCATGCGCAAGGCGTACAGCCAACAGCCGTGTTGCTGAACAGGGAGAGAAATCAACCTAACTTCACCTTTTTGCAGATCATTACATTTTTTGTCGCCATGCAAGTGCTTTCCTAAAACAATGTGAATTTGCATAAACACGACAGCATCGACGACACAAAGAAAATCGAATTGCACCAGAGATAAAGACCAAAACCCAGTTGCAGGAAACTGTTCGTGACACTTTTTCAGAAATGACATGACATTACTGCTTCTTCTCTTCTTGTCGTTCGCTGTTTATTTCATTTTTGCGATTTGCGTGGATCTATGGTTGGTTAAGGTGCGCCTGTTGGCCCAGATCCTCCGACTTCAGCCCTTAGGTTTCTTTCAGGGTTACCCGGGTCAAAAAGCTAACCCTGGGAACACATGGGGGATTTCTTACCGGGGGATCCCACCCCGGTGCTAGAGCTTTTAATGCGGCTCTTACTCGCATGGTGTAACCGTCATCGGGCACGTAGGGCATTTTATAGGGTAGTCAGTGCCATCTGCCAACCCACCCCGTCCTGGTAGAGACACCGCTAGTTGGTCCGGGACTGCTTATTCTATATTCGCAGCTGGCCCCCATATCTGGGGGCCGTTCCCCTATCGCCACCTGGAGACCCGCCGGGTTGAGGATAGTCACCCATCTACTGAATTGGAAGTAGTCTGTTCCCAGACACTACTGTTTGAACAGCGCGGGACCCCAGACACTACTGTTTGAACAGCGCGGGACCCCAGACACTACTGTTTGAACAGCGCGGGACCCCAGACACTACTGTTTGAACAGCGCGGGACCTCAGACACTACTGTTTGAACAGCGCGGGACACCAGACACTACTGTTTGAACAGCGCGAGACCCCAAGACCGCAGCAAACAGTGTGCCAAATAATGTGTGCAATACTGTAATATAAGATGGAAAAAGCAGTTAAAAATGTTGGGTATAATATTTAGAAACGATATCGGTGCTTCTGACATTGAAGAGAATTGGTCAGTTTGATAGAATTGAAAGAATTGTTGGAATGTGGTCAACACGGAATTTAAGCATTAGTGGTAAATTGTGTATAATTAAAACTTTTTTGATATCCCAGTTTGTATATGTTTTGCAGGCACTCTCTGCACCGACAAATGTGCTTGATAGATTAAATACTATCCTTTTTAAATTTTTGTGGAAACAGAAGTACTCAAATAGTAAAGCTTTTGAAAAGGTGAAACGAACAGTTGTATGTAATAACATAGAAATAGGCGGTATTAACATGATAAATATGCATGATATGCATACATCCTTTTTGTTTAGTTGGGCAGCCAGGTTACAACAACCAGATTTTGCAAATTGGCAATTGATTCCAAGACATTATTTTGAGGTTCTTGGAAGCCAGCTGTGTTGCTTTAAATCAACTGCCAAACCGAAACAGTTTATTGGTCTGACCAGAGTTAAATCAAAATTTTGGCAACAAGTTTTAAAAATATGGATTGAGAACAGATATTTATTTCCTGTTCAAAAAGAAAGTATTTTTGATCAATGTTTATGGAATAATGCAGATATTATTTTTAGAAAGAATGTGTTGTGTTTTGATAAATGGATTGAAGCCGGTGTGAATTGTGTACGTGATGTATGGATAGACGAAAATATTGTGTCATTTGAACATATTTATGGGGGCGAGGACGCCCCCATTCTATACGGATAGTTTAGAGGTTGACCATGGGCAGCGCCATTTTGTTGTGAAATACGTCATCAGTTTGTGTACACAGGAAGTTGTGACATCCGTCACCCTATGGGAGGGGTGGAGGCAACATTGTTCATCTGTAGAAAGTTGTGAAATCCGTCACCCTATGGGAGGGGTGACGTCAAAATTGGTCATCACAGAGTTTGTGTAACACAGGAAGTTGTGAAATACGTCACCCTATGGGAGGGGTGACGTCAAAATTGTTCAACAAAAACATGATATGTCGCATTGTGCAGGGTCAACTGCAACAAACTCAAACCGAGCCATTCATACCTAGCTGTATTTGAGTGACTTATATACCCGACATTTTTATTTCTTATTTTTAGCACAGGTGTAGGAAAAATCATGAACCAAAATGTTATTTATTTTCTAATTTAACATTTTTTTTTACAAATATGACCATGGTCTTTTAAACATACAGTGACATTAAACATTGTTATGTTAAAAAAAAGAAAAAAGAAAAAAAGCTTTTGTGCACAAATCAGAAAATACATTGTACATTTTACCTACAGGCCAAACAGTGTCTGTTGGCGGCAAAGGGCCCAGCAAGTTGCTATTTTTAGATCGATTAAAAGTTGTCAAGAACAGGCGCTTACATTTGGATGTGTCCACTGATAGTAGGTTTGGTTGTGATCAATCAGAATGATGTAGGAATAAAAATGTATGACAGTTTGGTATGATGACATGCAATTCAAATATGCTGAAATGTAATATTATACATGATATAATATTATTATGGCTGTTGCCATGACCATGAACCCCAAGAAAGGTTTAATGTTATGTAAAATCAAAATACCAAAATCAAGCACCTACTAATCTGGTCTACGGTGCGGCTTGGACCTAATAATGGATGGACACGCAACTCGCTCAGCCAGCCAGCGCTGCGAGACTTACAGCTGCCAACTTCGCCGCGGCGCGCTCATTGGCTCAGTATTGAACTTGCGTCAAGGCCGATGCGCGTAGATTCCCAGAATGTTTACTTTCGGTTACATTCTTCGACAGCATTCGCAGAGGTGACTGCCGTATTGTGTACCGCAGTCAGAAGTAATTTATTACTTTTGGGAGTTTAGTAACGTGATATCAGTTTTCAATTGTTCGTTCACTTATATTGCTTTCAGATTTAACACACAAGAAACAGTAGCACGGTTTTCGTTGCGAAAATGTGCATTGGCAGTGCTACGCGATCGAATTGTGTATTATGTACACGCGGTGTTCTTCTGGAAAAGACGTCAGTCGTTCAGCCCGCGAGCGGTGGGATGGGGGGGTTCACATGGTTTGTTTGTTTCAGAACCACAC
The DNA here is from genome assembly GCF_037325665.1 of Littorina saxatilis. Lineage (NCBI taxonomy): Eukaryota > Metazoa > Mollusca > Gastropoda > Littorinimorpha > Littorinidae > Littorina > Littorina saxatilis. Next base: position 44,267,815 of record NC_090255.1, on the reverse strand, counting down.
CCATATACACACATTTCACATGTAAACCATTTGTCCGCCCCCTGTCGATATTTATCGACTAAGTTCCTTGTTGTGCCATTGTCGGATATAGTGCCACAAGGCTGTTTGAGTACAACGCTTTGCACACGGCCCTCTGCGCGCGAGCACTGCGAGACAACACAGTTAAAGAAGACGCGGGTGACGAGCCTCCTGCGACCTGTTTTCAGGGCGTGCTAAATAACCCTTCCCCGAAGAAATTTCGTGCGATATTAACGCAATCCAAAGCCAGTGAACCCTGCTCTGTAAAATGTTGGTCCCACAAATATAACATTTGCATTGACGAAAAGTATTGGGTCCTGGCAAGTGCATGTACAAGCGAAGAAAGATTAAAGTTACTCCAATGGAAAATTTTACATAATATTTATCCAACAAATATTTTATTGCATAAAATGAAGTTAAAAGAAAATAGTTTATGTAGTCTTTGTAATGAAATGGATTATATTGAACACTTCTTTTGGAAATGTAGCAAAATTAAATTGTTTTGGGAAAGTGTTAGAAGATGTATATTTGTTAATACGGGAGAAAATATTATATTAACAGAAAAAGATGTATTGTTTGGTTATTCTCCAGAAGTGCAAACCCCCACAAACAAAATTATTAATCATATTTTGCTCATTTCAAAAATGTGTATCAGTAAGTACAGATATGGTAGGCCTATTGATATAAATGTGATGTTAGGATATGAATTAGCGTTGAGATATTTCAGCATTGTAAATGTTGGATGAATGTTGATACGTTATAGGCGGATGCTTAATTTTTTTATTAAAAGCCCCACAATGATGTGCTTGGCAAATTTAAAAAAAAAAAAAAAAAAAAAAGTGTTTAATTCTAGATAAGAGGTACACTTTCTTTGACACCACTTTACTAAGTTGCTCTATGTGGGTTGACCAAGACAAGTTGTTATCGATATTAACACCCAGCAGTTTGTGATGGTCGACTTTTTCCACTATTTCACCATCTATCATTAAAGCAGTACCAGCTGAATAAAAAAATAAAAAAATAAATAAAATAAAAAAAAAATGTGTGCAGCTGTTAACCCGTGATTTTACAAAGTACGTCGAACCTAAACCCGCGATTTGTAAAAAAAAATAAAAATTCGCATTCAACAAAGTAATACATGCCTTTTACTATTATTACTATTTGTTGTTTATACGACAATGTTGAGAAAGAAATCATTAAAGGAAGCCTCAATGGCAGCTTAGAATGGAATCGCCAACGCAAGGCTAAAACAATATGTACATCACGTAACACAGATGGGACGATTGGAACAGTGATATGAGCAAGGCAAGGCAAAACAAGGCAAGACAAAGGCAAGGCAAGGCAAACAATCTATTTCAGTAAACTGTATGGGGGTACTTGAAAGAAAAGAACTAAAATAAAAGAAAAATAAAGAAACGCAAACTATTTCAACATACACATAATCTTATTCCGGTAAATACACAAATGGGGCAGTGGGAACAGTGATATATAAAGGGGGTACAGCAATAACCATACAATATTAGAAATAACGGAAACTATGTCAAAAACAATTAAACAGACAACGAAGCAATCTCAAGGGCGGAAGCCAAAACAAACACAAAGGCAAATGAGGAACGAACGAACAAATGAAGAAACGTTATTTGACAAGGATACAGATTTAACGCACATTTGATTTAAACAAGATTTGATTTAGGAAATACAGGGTGGCATATATATATGCGATATAAACATTTGTGACGCACATGTCACGTAGTCTCAAACCAAATTGGAAATCCAAAGCATCATCATTATAATCATCGTCATCTCATTATCATCAAAAATTACATTTGCCTTGTCCAACCACCTGTTCTCAAACAAAAAACGTATAACAGAAAAGAAAGAGAGATTGAAAAGCACGTTCTGCTTTCAGTTAGTAATGCCCCTGTCACACTTGACCGGATAGAGCCTCCGAACGTGAAACGGATGGCATATTTGTTTATCCGTTGGCAAAGTGGTCAGTCCGGTAGAAAAATCCAAACCACGGCCGTATTTGCACCGAACATGGAACGGTTGAAACGTACCGGTAACGAACATGTAACGCACGGCTACAGTTCAACCAGCCAAGTGTCTCCGAATGATTGACGAACAACAAACGAACATGAACCGGCCAATCAGAACGCGCACAGGATTCATTCCGGACAAACCGAACACATAACGGACATCAGATTTGGAAGCTTCCAAGAACCTTTTTATATGCCCTGGGATGATCAGGTTCTTCCGGTAGTCAGTTCCTCCCCCTGTAGTTGTCCTGCAGGTATTCTGTAGGTATGCTGTATTCATCAGTTCTGTACGTTTTATCCGTTTTTCAATTCGTTTGTCTATTCGTCGTGTCCGGTGTTTATCCTGCAGGCATCCTGTGTTTGTCCGTTAGGTGTTCGTTTAAGGTCCGGTTAATGCGTGGCGTATGCGTTCAAGTTCCATCTACGGACTGGATAACGTATCCCCCCCCCCCCCGTACACCTACAGCATATAAACGAAGGAATTACGAACAATGACAGGAGATATACAGGACAGAACGGACATGCACAGGACAGCCAACGAATACTCTTGTTCGTCACTGTCCTTTTCAAGTTTTGTGCATGCACAAAACTTTCTAACGGATGCAGGCGGACACACCGCACATCACCTGGCATGAAACGAATGTTCCGAACATAAAACGGACATAAAACGAACATAAAACGAACATTGACGAACATCACCGGATAACCAAATTTATCCTACATACGTGAGAGAGACACCCGTGAGATAATAATCGTTCAAATCACACGTGTGTATATCATGTAAATGAGGTCATGTCAAGCAAGTCTGGCAGGGACCTGTTTTTCCACTGCTTATGATGCCAAAGTCACCGAGACAAACGTGATTATAGAAACAAAAATTGCGCTCGCTAATTACCCTCAATGAATCTTTAGAACTAACACGTCACGCCACACTTTCTGAGTGACGTTTCTTTGCTTTGACGTAATAGATTGCACGAGGCTTTAGAAGAGATCGAGGTTCCAAAACAAGCGTCTTCAATTTAGCTGCCTCGACTGCAAGACATTTTCAGTAAAATACACGTAAGTACAGTATGTAGGATAAACAGAATACTACATGGCTTGCTGTGTCGTACCAGATTTACACTCGTTGCTTTTTCAAATAGTGAACAGCTCGCTTTCGCTCGCAGTTCAATATTTAAAAAAAAAAACTCGTGTAAATCTGGTACGACACAGCAAGCCATGTAGTATTCTCTATATGTCACACGCTTTCCTTCTTTGCCACTACTAAAGCAAACGTGTGCAAGATTGTATGTTACACGCTTTGGAGCATGTGCAAGAACGGATTCAAACTCGAAATCGTCCCTCCAAAAGCCCCAAAATGCACACACGACTTTTATTTCTCCTGCTGTTGTCGTGTCTTCTCTTTACAAATTCTTCAACGCTGAGAATACTGAAAACGGCATCCCAGACTACAGTACTGTTTCCATACGCGAGTTTAGCTTCCCTTGGAAAGTGGCTCGCTCAGGAGGCCTGTTAGTCTGAAACTAGAAGGACAGAGTTCTGAACATAGATGACAAAGACCCCGGAAAGAACAAACATTTCGCGGATGCAGACACAGAAAGACGTCATGAAGAATGGAATGCTTCAAAAGATACAGACTGTGACGATGACTGTGACGTCATTCACATATACCGAGACGTCATTCATAGTTGTTCGTTCACTTTCGTCAAAAAGTAGATCTCTCCACAATGGCTGCTCCTGTGTTTAGGTTTATCAAGCGTGAGTACGCAAAACGTGTTTGTTCTCTCCTCTGTTGAAGCTGTGAGACATAATCGCCATTACGAGCAAGTCGTGTGACAGAGAGTGTTCTTGCACACTCGACTGCTGCTGTTTCACTCCGGCTAAAGCCGTCGTGAAACATCTACAGTCTCGTGTGCAAGAAAACTCTCTGTCACACGACTAGCTCGTAATAGCGGGTAATGTCATCCGTTACACGTTCGGAGGCTCTATCCGGTCAAGTGTGACAAGGCCTTATCACAAGCACCGTACATATGAAAATCCAGTTCTAAATTTCTTCTCTGGTGTCAATTATCGAGCTTATACCTACGAAGCCAGCGCGCGAGATACCGACAGCATGTGATTTTCGTGCAAGCAGCGCGCGCTTAGTTTCTGTGAAGTTCAGCAGTTTCTTGCTTTCGGGTGTGCACACGCAGCTTGTCCGTGGCGACAGGAGTATACGTTCTTCATTAAGGTAAGTCATTTTCTGAACTTGTGTTTCCTATATCTTTTTCGGACATTTTTGTATAGGTTATTTTTAGAACACAAAAAAAGGAATCTCGACTGACTGTGGCGAGTGTGGGGACGCAAACACGTGTTTATGTTCTGTTTGTCGTCAACATTTGTCCAGTCTTTTGTTTGTCTTTGTTTGGTTATGTTTGCAGGAACAATAAATGCAATAAAAAGTACTGTATTATTGTATTAGTGGCTTCGGTTATAATATGCTTCTCATTGACTTAAAGTTGTTGTAAAAAAAAAAAAAGCCAAAATAAGCTTTACTCGGCTTTTGCGAACATGTCTTGACATAAAGACAAAAATGATTGTAAAGTTCGGGTCAGCTATACGTGTTGATGATTTAAACCAAGCAGTTACGGTCAGACTAAGAATTCGAAAGTTTTATGTTTATATTATGCAAAATCAGATACTGACAGACATATAATATACTGTAATATAAGTTATTTATAAGTTATTTGCAACATTAACAGCTATTGTGTTTTCAGCGTAGCAATAGGGTCCGATATTTAGACGAGACAAGTGTTCGAGTCTAAACATCGGACCCTATTGCTACGCTGAAAACATAATAGCGATTATATAGCTGTTATGACCTTGATTTGTTGTTCCAAACTTACAAAATGACAGTTTTTGCGTCGATGCGTTGATCTCAGGTTACGCGCATCATGTTCGCGCAGACATGCACACCGCTACACGCTTTCTGACTTTGTAAGAAAAACTGACTTCAAGTGCATTCGATTTCACAACACAGTTGTTGAAACAGCTTTTTAAGTTGTCAGTGTATGCTGTTGTCGATAGAAACATCGCCGCGTGGTACAGATGTGTAAACCGGAACCATGCGTCGGCCATTTTTCTCAATATGCTTTTGGATATTGAGTAAAATGGCCGACTTCGGCAGCAATATGCTTTGATGATGAGGAGAGACCATCCAATCACAGCCCCCGAATTCCCCCACGTGTTCATCAGAATAGCTACATATAGTATATATTGTAACATAATTTAGTCCTTTCTAGCCATCACATATTGTCGTTCTGTAAAGTTTTCTCCCAATCTGGCTGTCAGCCATAATGCCGTTAAAATAATGTCAATGACAGAATTAGTCTGCCTCTGCCTCCCCCGCATGCATGTGCAGATGAGCTCCTCCTGCGACCCTGCGACCAAGCCCCCCGCGCCACGCTCCCCCCCCCCCCCCCACCCCCTGCATGCTGCGAATCATTCTCTGAGGTATACGGATAATGCGTATTGTAGCCTACATATTCTTGAATTTGTGCACGACTTTCCTTCAATCGGTTCCATCCTGCGGCTGTGTCCATGACGCCCCCCCCCCCCCCCCCCCCGACCCCCTCCCTGGTGACGCAAAAGTTTTTTCTGGAGATCTCGGCTTGTCACGTGACAGATGTGCAAGGAAATGCATGTCTCTGCCTGACGACATCCTCTGAGGCACAGGAGAGACAAGAATCGCCAAGAGACGTGCCTCGCTGTGAATCGTGCTTTGAGATGTACGGGTTGTACATATTCTTGAACGACTGTCATCGCTCGGTTCCCTCTTTTCCCCAGTTCCCACTGCAACATGTCACTTGCCTTATTGGAATGAAACATTCATATTTCCTATTCCTTTCTCTGTCTCTGTCTCTCTGTCTCTGTTTCTCCTCTCTCTCTGTCTCTCTCTGTCTCTGTCTCTGTCTCTCTCTGTCTCTGTTTCTCCTCTCTCTCACTCTTTCTGTCTCTGTCTCTGTCTCTCTCTCTCTCTGTTTCTCCTCTCTCTCACTCTTTCTGTCTCTGTCTCTGTCTCTCTCTGTCTCTGTTTCTCCTCTCTCTCACTCTTTCTGTCTCTGTCTCTGTCTCTCTCTCTCTCTGTTTCTCCTCTCTCTCACTCTTTCTGTCTCTGTCTCTGTCTCTCTCTCTCTGTTTCTTGTCTCTCTCACTCTTTCTGTCTCTGTCTCTGTCTCTCTGTCTCTGTTTCTCCTCTCTCTCTGTCTCTCTCTGTCTCTGTCTCTGTCTCTCTCTGTCTGTCTCTCTCTGTCTCTGTCTCTGTCTCTCTGTTTCTCCTCTCTCTCACTCTTTCTGTCTCTGTCTCTGTCTCTCTCTCTCTGTTTCTTGTCTCTCTCACTCTTTCTGTCTCTGTCTCTGTCTCTCTCTCTCTGTTTCTCCTCTCTCTCTCACTCTTTCTGTCTCTGTCTGTCTCTCTCTCTGTTTCTCCTCTCTCTCACTCTTTCTGTCTCTGTCTCTCTCTCTCTGTTTCTCCTCTCTCTCTCACTCTTTCTGTCTCTGTCTCTCTCTCTCTGTTTCTCCTCTCTCTCACTCTTTCTGTCTCTGTCTCTGTCTGTCTCTGTTTCTCCTCTCTCTCACTCTTTCTGTCTCTGTCTCTGTCTGTCTCTGTCTCTGTTTCTCCTCTCTCTCACTCTTTCTGTCTCTGTCTCTCTCTGTCTCTGTTTCTCCTCTCTCTCACTCTTTCTGTCTCTGTCTCTCTCTCTCTGTTTCTCCTCTCTCTCACTCTTTCTGTCTCTGTCTCTGTCTGTCTCTGTTTCTCCTCTCTCTCACTCTTTCTGTCTCTGTCTCTGTCTGTCTCTGTTTCTCCTCTCTCTCACTCTTTCTGTCTCTGTCTCTGTCTGTCTCTGTTTCTCCTCTCTCTCACTCTTTCTGTCTCTGTCTCTGTCTGTCTCTGTTTCTCCTCTCTCTCACTCTTTCTGTCTCTGTCTCTGTCTGTCTCTGTCTCTGTTTCTCCTCTCTCTCTCACTCTTTCTGTCTCTGTCTCTCTCTGTCTCTGTTTCTCCTCTCTCTCACTCTTTCTGTCTCTGTCTCTGTCTGTCTCTGTCTCTGTTTCTCCTCTCTCTCTCACTCTTTCTGTCTCTGTCTCTCTCTGTCTCTGTTTCTCCTCTCTCTCACTCTTTCTGTCTCTGTCTCTGTCTGTCTCTGTCTCTGTTTCTCCTCTCTCTCTCACTCTTTCTGTCTCTGTCTCTCTCTGTCTCTGTTTCTCCTCTCTCTCTCACTCTTTCTGTCTCTGTCTCTGTCTGTCTCTGTCTCTGTTTCTCCCTCTCTCTATCTGTCTTTCTCTCTCTCTCTCTGTCTCTCTGTGAGTGTCTCTCTCTCTGTCTCTCTCAGTCTCTCTCTCTCTGTTTCTCCTCTCTCTCACTCTTTCTGTCTCTGTCTCTGTCTCTCTCTCTCTGTTTCTCCTCTCTCTCTGTTTCTCCTCTCTCTCACTCTTTCTGTCTCTGTCTCTGTCTCTCTCTCTCTGTTTCTCCTCTCTCTCTGTTTCTCCTCTCTCTCACTCTTTCTGTCTCTGTCTCTGTCTCTCTCTCTCTGTTTCTCCTCTCTCTCTGTTTCTCCTCTCTCTCACTCTTTCTGTCTCTGTCTCTGTCTCTCTCTCTCTGTTTCTCCTCTCTCTCTGTTTCTCCTCTCTCACTCTTTCTGTCTCTGTCTCTGTCTCTCTCTCTCTGTTTCTCCTCTCTCTCTGTTTCTCCTCTCTCACTCTTTCTGTCTCTGTCTCTCTCTCTCTGTTTCTCCTCTCTCTCTGTTTCTCCTCTCTCTCACTCTTTCTGTCTCTGTCTCTGTCTCTCTCTCTCTGTTTCTCCTCTCTCTCTGTTTCTCCTCTCTCTCACTCTTTCTGTCTCTGTCTCTGTCTCTCTCTCTCTGTTTCTCCTCTCTCTCTGTTTCTCCTCTCTCTCACTCTTTCTGTCTCTGTCTCTGTCTCTCTCTCTCTGTTTCTCCTCTCTCTCTGTTTCTCCTCTCTCTCACTCTTTCTGTCTCTGTCTCTGTCTCTCTCTCTCTGTTTCTCCTCTCTCTCTGTTTCTCCTCTCTCTCACTCTTTCTGTCTCTGTCTCTGTCTCTCTCTCTCTGTTTCTCCTCTCTCTCTGTTTCTCCT
>NC_090255.1:44249628-44254628 GCF_037325665.1 Littorina saxatilis | reverse complement strand
AGTCAGTCAGTCATTAAGATGATTATATTTAAGATTGTAAGGTGCTTAGAACTATTTTTAGGATTTTCGCCCTACAAATACCCTTATTATTATTATTATTTAAGTTATTGAGACATCCCAGTGCACTAAGGGATTTATAGAGCAAATCGAGAAAATTCATTATTGAACGAAGCGCTATGCGCTTCGTTCAATAATTATTTTCGAGATTTGCTCTATAAATCCCTTAGTGCACTGGGATTGTTTCAATAACGATATTGTCAGTACCACCATAGAAAAAAGAAGATTCCAAACGCACATTTTGCTACGCGCATTTGAATAGGCATAACTGTGTGGTTAGGTCGTCAGTTTACAGTAAGATCTACTTTTGTGTGGGGTGTCTCAAGTGTGTCGTGCTTTCGTCACACGCATTTTAATTTCTGTTGGTAAATTCCAGTGTAGCGTTAAGCTGAACAGTGATGATCTTTCAGAGAGACCTCATTTGAACTCGGAGAAAGGACTGTACTCTTCGTTATTTGCGATTCGAAACCTCCAGTCGAGGTTCGACGGATTGACTGTGCGGAGTGACTCCCCTTGAATTGACTCGAAGTCGAAGGACTCGACGGTTGCACATTTTCAAAATAAATGTGGCATATTTCTCGTGTTGTATCTTCACTCATCGGGGAGTCTGATACTAAATATGAACGGTAAGAATGCTCTGAACCCTACATGTTTTATATCCCCATCGTTTTTTAGTTCACATTTGCCCAACATGTTAATTTGGTGAGAGGGGTTTATGTCGTCTGCTACTGTGCTAGGCAAGAGCAATCGAACCACTGCAGTCTGCACTGACTGAGTCTGCACGCATGAGGTAATAAGTCTTATATATATGGTAAGAACGTTCTGAACCCTACACGTTTTCGATTACGATTGTTCTTGCCTTGAAATAATAATTCGGAAACCATTCATTTACTGAACTGATGCAGTCGTATTTCAGTGTACATAGTCTGCTACGTATGACAGAGTCGATCGAGTCAGTCTTCCAAACTGGTCTGGCTGGTACGTTATCGGAATAACACTTGTGTTTTCTGTTAGCCGCTGGGAATTGTATACTAACTCATCATTTGGTAATGTGGATGATAAGCTACATGCCACTAACACGGCATATGAGAAGAATCTATGCAAGTCGGCGAAAATTAGATGAAACACAGCGGCTTCTATTTTAGATCAGTAGCACTGTGGCACAGGCACATGCAATCTGTCAGAAAAAAACAAAACACTTCTGCTTTAATTGAGAAGCAGGGAATTTATGGTCATTTGGTATTGTGGAGAATATAAGCTACATGTCATTAATTAATTCTGAGGATAAGAGCACAGTCTCGCTTAGGCAAAGGGCGGAAGAATACGCTCTGTGGAAAAGTTAGCGCACTCCAAGAGTGCGCTAACAGTTTTAGCGCATCACCATTAGCCAATCAACTGGTTCACATCAGTCATGTGACACCAGTACTTACTGACAATTATTATTATTATTATTATTATTATTATTATTATTATTATTATTTAAGTTATTGAGACATCCCAGTGCTCTGGGATTGTTTCAATAACGATATTGTCAGTACCGCCAGAGAAAAAAGATGATTCAAAACGCACATTTTGCTACGCGCATTTTGATAGACAGAACTGTGTGGTCAGGTCGTGTACGATCTACTTTTGTGTGGGCTGTCTCAAGTGTGTCGTGCTTTCGTCACACGCAAACTCTTGTTTTAATTTTTGTTGGTAAATTCCAGTGTAGCGTTAAGTTAAAAAGTGATGATCTTTCATAGAGACCTCATTTGAACTCGGAGAAAAGACTGTGCTCTAAGTAATTTGCGATTCAAAACCTCCAGTCGAGCTTCGACGGATTGACTGTGCAGAGTGGTGCCCCTTGAATTGACTCCAATGACTTGTCGACGGTTAGCACATTTTCAAAATAAATGTGGTATGTTTCTCGTGTTGTATCTTCACTAATCGGGGAGTCTGGTACTAAATATGAACGGTAAGAATGCTCTGAACTCTACACCTATTATATCCCCATCGTTTTTTCGTTCACATTTACCCAACATGTTAATTTGTTAAGCGGGGTTTATGTCGTCTGCTAGGCGGAGGCAATCGAACCACTGCAGTCTCATTTCAAAAACAAAAATTGCTCGTCACGTTCCATTGAGTCTGCACGCATGAGGCAGGCTGGTAATAAGTCTTATATCCTATGGTAAGAACGTTCTGAACCCTACACGTTTTCGATTCCGATTGTTCTTGCCTTGAAATAATAATTCGGAAACAATTCATTTACTGAACTGATGCAGTCGTATTTCAGTGTAGTCTGCTACGTATGACAGAGTCGATCGAGTCATTCGACTTCCAAATGCTGGTCTAGCTGGTATGTTATCGGAATAACACGTCTTGTGTTTTCTGTTAGCCGCTGGGAATTGTATACAACTCATCATTTGGTAATGTGGATAATAAGCTACATGCCACTAACACGGCATATGAGAAGAATCTATGCAAGTCGAAAATGAATGGAGACGCAGCGGCTTCTATTTTTAGATCAGTGACACTGTGGCACAGGCACATGCAATCTGTCAGAAAAAACCCACTTCTGCTTTAATTGAGAAGCAGGAAATTTATGGTCATTTGGTATTGTGGAGAATATAAGCTACATGTCATTAATTAATTCTGAGGATGAGAGTACAGTCTCGCTTAGGCAAAGGGTGGAAGAATACGCTCTGTGGAAAAGTTAGCGCACTCTTGGAGTGCGCTAACAGTTTTAGCGCATCGCCATTAGCCAATCAACTGGTTCACATCAGTCATGTGACACCATGTACCCGTACTTACTGACAATTATTATTATTATCTCACTGTGGTCCACTGTCAAGTTTTGAACAGTATTTTTCTCTAACTTTGTACATAAATACTCACTCCCAAGAAAAAGAAAAACCAATATTTGCAGTTCATTATTGGTGTGCCGACGGCATTGCACTGTCAGCCACAACATGTTATTCACACGAAAACCAGACCCGCCATATTATGATACAGATAATGACCTTACTTGATACAGATAATGACCTTACTTGATACAGATAATGACCTTACTTGATACAGATAATGACCTTACTTGATACAGATATTGACCTTACTTGAAACAGATATTGACCTTACTTGATACAGGTAATGACCTTACTTGATACAGATAATGACCTTACTTGATACAGATATTGACCTTACTTGATACAGATAATGACCTTACTTGATACAAATAATGACCTTACTTGATACAGATAATGACCTTACTTGATACAGATAATGACCTTACTTGATACAGATAATGACCTTCCTTGATACAGATAATGACCTTCCTTGATACAGATAATGACCTTACTTGATACAGATAATGACCTTACTTGATACAGATAATGACCTTACTTGATACAGATATTGACCTTACTTGATACAGATATTGACCTTACTTGATACAGATATTGACCTTACTTGATACAGATATTGACCTTACTTGATACAGATATTGACCTTACTTGATACAGATATTGACCTTACTTGATACAGATAATGACCTTACTTGATACAGATATTGACCTTACTTGATACAGATATTGACCTTACTTGATACAGATATTGACCTTGATACATATATTGACCTTACTTGATACAGATAATGACCTTACTTGATACAGATAATGACCTTACTTGATACAGATAATGACCTTACTTGATACAGATAATGACCTTACTTGATACAGATAATGACCTTACTTGATACACTGTTCGCTGGGAAAACGCGAGCAAGGCAAGGCCAACACATACAACTTGAAAACATTTTTTTTTTAAATCTTTAAATCTAAAAAAAAAACCTACATATTATGTAGCCCATTATTTTTCTGGCTGCATCCCAAGAAAATAATGATGTATCCACTGTATACGGGTTTACACCTTGGTGCTGCGGAGGGTACACTGTCATTCCCTTGGTGCTGCAGAGGGTACACTGTCATTCCCTTGGTGCTGCGGAGGGTACACTGTCATTCCCTTGGTGCTGCGGAAGGTACACTGTCATTCCCTTGGTGCTGCGGAGGGTACACTGTCATTCCCTTGGTGCTGCGGAGGGTACACTGTCATTCCCTTGGTGCTGCGGGGGGTACACTGTCATTCCCTTGGTGCTGCGGAAGGTACACTGTCATTCCCTTGGTGCTGCGGAGGGTACACTGTCATTCCCTTGGTGCTGCGGAGGGTACACTGTCATTCCCTTGGTGCTGCGGAGGGTACACTGTCATTCCCTTGGTGCTGCGGAGGGTACACTGTCATTCCCTTGGTGCTGCGGAGGGTACACTGTCATTCCCTTGGTGCTGCGGAGGGTACACTGTCATTCCCTTGGCAAATAAACTCTTCACGGGTGCTCAGTGTCAAACTTTGAGTAATGAAGTGATCGGGTTTAACAGGCTTGCAGCTACGAGAAGATATGCACGTATGAACTGTAATAAGCTGGTCTATACTGTAATAAGCTGGTCTATACTGTAATAAGCTGGTCTATACTGTAATAAGCTGGTCTATACTGTAATAAGCTGGTCTATTCCTGGATTTAGTCTTCGCAAGAGTGAGTGTCCTTGCGCGGCTTACGAAAAGTTGTGAGTATTTGTGTGCAAGGTTTATGTTGTCACCAGAACAAATCTGGGGCTTTGGAGAAAGGCCATTTCGGACAACTCGACAGGATGTGTTTGGACTATGGTAACAGCGAAATCATGTTTTTCACAGTAGGGTCGGGCCAGTTGTGTGAAAATATTTGCTTTGCAGATCTTGAAATAAAAATCGGCAGAAATCGTGTTTTTTAAATGTGTTTCTTGTTTGTCTGTCAGTCTCTGTCTGTGTTCCTGTCTGCATGTCTGTCTGTCTGTTTCTCTGTCTGTCTGTCTGTCTGCCTGTCTGTCTGTCTCTCTCTTTCTCTCTCTCCCCCTCTCTCTTTCTCTCTTTTTTTCTGT
>NC_090255.1:44239628-44244628 GCF_037325665.1 Littorina saxatilis | reverse complement strand
ATTACAGGCCTGTCCAAACCTTCAAAACCTTAATAAAATTCCTTTTATTATTATTATTTTTTTTTTACATATGATGAGAATGCACTTTGATGTGTCTTTTGACGCATATTATTATCATGATTATCTCTTCTTTTTTTTGTTTGCATAACAAATTCACACAACTCTCAAATACGGAATCAGTTCAACAAGAAATTCCACTTTGCATAAAAAAACAGCCAATTTGCCTTAGCCAATGTTTCGAAGTGGAAAAATATTCTAATCCCTGCAAGAATATCCAGGATGGGGTCCTGATTTGGCCTATATGGTCCGCTGGACCCAAAAAGCAACAACTATTAAATCAAATCAAATCTCCAGGATGTTTACAAGAGCAGGAAGGCATCCTTCAAGAAACACAGTGTTTGTCTTTGCACCCAGGCACCAGGCACCAGGCACCAGGCACCAGGCACACCAAACGTACACAGTTGTTTTTGGATCGCACACATACGTCGAGAGGGCCCTAGGGGTTAAGGACTGACAAAAATGAAATGCCAGGTTCTTAACACTGCCATAATTGTAAGCAGATGTCTTTTTTCCTGCAGCCAAAAAAAGCGTTCGTCTTTCGTGAGCTGAAAACCCTGTGGGCTTCTGCCAGATAATAAAGAAAAACAGTGCAGCGTTTACGCGTTCCGTAAGATATTCGCAGACGCCCTTGTCCACATTGCGATGGTTTGAACTTCACACAAAACACTCCTTTTCTGAAAAAGAGTATTGAGGATATTTTCCTTTCCCTGTACATCGTCTTTAAATCTCCATTGATGCGTCCGGAATGTTACCTAGCATAGACCTAGAATTTTACCTAGAAGTCTACCTTGCATAGAACCTAGAATGTTATCTAGAATTTTATCTTGCATATAACCTAGAATGTTACCTTGCATATAACCTAGCATATAACCCAGAATGTTACCTTGCATATAACCTAGAATTTTACCTTGCATATAACCTAGAATTTTACCAAGAATTTTACATTGCATATAACCTAGAATTTTACCTAGCATAACCCAGATATTTACCTAGCTTATAACCTAGAAATGTACCAAGCATATAACCTAGCATTTTACCTAGCATATTTTAACCTAAACATTTTTTCTAGCATATAACCTAGAATTTTACCTAGCATATAACCAAGAATTTTACCTAGCATATTATAACCTATTATCGCATTTTTACTGATCACATGACAAAACATGCTGTTGTCATTGGTCAACTAGGAACTGTATATCAATTGACATCGCGCAGGAAGTTCCCAGCGAATTTGATATCGCGCAGGAAGTAGTTCATCAATTTTAATTTTGAAGAATAAAATCTCACCTGAAGGAAACAAATGTCTCCCTTTTTTTTAAATCACAAATTTATAAAAGAAAAGTAATTGAATCAGAAAGATTAAGCTGTGCAATGAATAAAATCAAACTGTTCCCACCTAGCTTCAACAGAGAAGTAGTAGAAAGAATGTTACAATCTTACCGACTGAGGTAGTTGGAACAGCCATAAACAAAGCTGACCTTGAAAGTACCAGTAGTGGCAGTACTTACTGAGAAAACTGTGAGATCTCTTGCAGTGTTTCAGCGCACATCACTCACAAAAAGGCAGGAAATGAGCAGCCGATTTAAACAGTTCGCACCTGCATGAACCATTGTCCACCTTTCTTGGTCGTAGCCATACAACATCAACCGAACAACTTTCAGCATCTATCACAGTCACAGCGCCGTCGGAGGACGCCATTTTGGATGAGTCGTAAGCGAGACTGAGTTTCGACAACATTATTATGCAATCCGCCAATACCGACAAATACCTGGAAGCTTTCTTGGGCACAGAAAATGAGCCAGAGGACTTTGCTGATACTGCCTGGCGCACTTCAGTTCCTGCCATAGTTCAGAATTGCCAAATCGAACAGTCAAAAAGAGTACGACTGAGGAAGTAACTGGGACATTCGCTGTTCCTTCGAACTGCCAACTCCACTGAACTTGTTAGCCTTTGTTGATGATCTGTTTCAACCGTATATTTTTGTTCTTTTTTCATTATAAATGCCTTATTTTGTCTGAGAAAAAGAACCAGTTACTGAAAAATAAAAGTAAGAGCAGCAAAGTTACGCGGAAAGCAGGAAAAGACAACCAACATTTCCAACATTAAATACAAGGCAGTAGCCCCCCTTGCGTTTGTCTGACTTCTTAGGTAGGTTTATGATTCCACTGTTCCGAAATCGAATGCGATAAAATCGTTATCGTTAGATTTGACTGTGATATCAACATGTATCAGTCTGAATGTCTCGAAAGGCTGAATCATATCAGATCTCGGCTTACGCCTCGATCTGATATGAATTCAGCTTTCTCGACATTCAGACTGATACATGTTGATATCACAGTCAAATCTAACGATAACTAATAGAATTTACCTAGCTTATAACCTAGAATTTTTCCTAGATTTTATAATTTAGTGTTCGTATTGGAACACATTGTGTTTACTGACATGTAGCACACTTCTATACATTTCACACGGTGTTCAAAACTGTTTACAGTAAGCGTGTTCAAAAAACAGAACACTTTTATTTTGAGTGATAGGTTTGGTCTTTATCTGCAACATTCTTTTCCTGCAGTCGATTGTATTACTACTGATATGTCAGAAACACAGGCATTGGTCGACATGTTGATTTTATTACTACTGATATGTCAGAAACACAGGGATTGGTCGACATGTTGATTTTATTACTACTGATATGTCAGAAACACAGGGATTGGTCGACATGCTCGACTTTTGTTGTGCCGCGTACACCGATGGAAATCCTAAATACCCCCCTTTCATGATAATGTTCTTTCTAAACTTGACTACTGCAACTCTCTTCTCTCTGGCTGTCCTCTGTACCTCCTGCATAAACTACAAAAAGTCCAAAACTCGGCAGCACGCCTCATTCTCAAAGCACGAAAACGAGATCACGCAACACCACTTCTTCACACACTGCACTGGTTACCTATTCAAGCCCGCATTGACTACAAACTGTCCACCCTCTTCTTTACTTCTTTTCTGGCTCGTCTCCTGCTTACTTCTCTGAACTCCTCACCGTCTATTCTCCAGCAAGACAACTCCGTGCCTCTTCTGACCGTCGCATCCTTACCATTCCACACACCAAAACCAAAACATACGGACAACGCACTTTTACTTTCTGCGCACCCACACAATGGAATTCTCTCCCCTTTCACATCCGCCACTCTCAGTCACCCCAAGCATTCAAACGAGCACTTAAAACGCACCTCTTCAAGAAATACAACCCCTGATTTTGTTTTCTCAGTCCATCAGTAGGCTACATGTAGTGTATTTGTTGTTTTAGTGATAATGTATATAAACATCTAGGACTGTTTTCAGCATTGTTGATAACATGTTCTGTTTGATTAAGGGTATTCAGCTGGTATTTCCTTGTTTTTTACTACCTATTTTATTCATGTTTTTATTAATTAGTTAGTGGAAGAATCTTTTGTAATGTATGTATGTATGGTGTATGCTTTTAATTAAGCGTTGTTGACTATGAATGTAGATGTACATGCTTGTATAACTGTGTTTTAATTTTAAATGTGTCAAGCGCAAAGAGCATATTTGTAAAGTTATGATGTTGCGCAATATAAATGCTCATTCTTTGTCATATGAGCGTTCATGCGTTGAGCTGTCGTTATGCGCCATGCATGGCCCAGCTCATCCGGCTTCAGCGTGTTTTTATATCGGAGTGGTCCTTCTCCTAGACTGGTGGCTTTACAGGGCTGTCGAGTCCAGTCTACCCGGCTATTTGGCCATAGCTGGCTGGTTTGTTTATCTGAGGTGACCTTCCCCAGGGCTAGAACTTAAGATGCGGCTCTTGATCGCATGATGCTCCCGTCATTGGAGACCTGGGGTATTTCTTGAGTGTAACAGTGCCACCTGTTACCCCGCCCCATCCTGTTGGAAGCACCGCCAGTTGGTTCGCGACTGCTTATTCGTCCTGGCTAGCCTGGCTTATTTCGCAGCTAACCTCCATATCTGAAGGCCATCTCACTATCCGCCACCTGTGAACGCGCCTGGTTGGAGGTGGTCGCCCCTACTGTCCCAGGAAATGCTCATTTATTATTATTATTATTATTATTAATGGTACCACTGTGTACATGATGCAGGGGGTCGATTCAGTGCGAGTGTTTCAGTGCTGATTTTCATGGGGTCTCATAAACAGCAGGGGTACATTTAAATTAAACATTGTGACTGTTAACATATATATATATATATATATATACGACTAGTGTATGTGTGTCTGTGTGTCTGTGTGTCTGTGTGTCTGTGTGTCTGTGTGTCTGTCTGTGTGTCTGTGCGCGATGCGCGGCCAAGGTTCTCGATGGATCTGTTTCAAATTTGGTGATCATATTCAGGTACACCCTGGACACAACCTGGTCGATGAGATATTCCAACACGTGCTCTCAGCGCGCAGCGCTGTGCGCGCTGAACCGATTTTTTTTGTTGGTCTGGATCCACTACCAGTAACTCTTCCTTATCTTCTCCAGTGTTTTCAGCCGCGATTATCTCCCTTCCTCCGTGTGGCGGCAATCCCTATTCCCGTTACTACGTTACTATTTTTAGAAGGTCACTGCACGTTACTATTTTTAGAAGGTCTCCAGTGTTTTGCGCGTTTATCTCCTTTCCTGGGTCCCAGGCGCAGCCTGGTATTCGGCTCTACTTCTTCCCGGCGAAGCCGGTACCCGGCGAAGCGGGTAATCATCTAGTATCATATATGGGATCACTCACATATCCACCGTGGTAGCAGGCTGATTGCTCCCCGGACAATTGCCCCCCCCCCCCCCCACCTCGACAACTGCGATCTGGAAAATTGCGTTGTTTTGTTTTATAGAATGCGTGGAGGGGATTTATGTCTGACGCTGAATTACGCTTCAGTGAATAATAGTGATAGAGCGATAGCAAAGGACAATGGGTGTCAGGCACTGTGTGTGCTGTAA
>NC_090255.1:44219628-44234628 GCF_037325665.1 Littorina saxatilis | reverse complement strand
GTGAATGCGTTATATATTGTGTGTAAAAAATGTTTGTTTGTCTGTCTGTCTGTAAAAAATTCTATTTCACACGGCAGAAATTAGTATGTAAAGCGCGGAGAGCACAGTTAATTGTGGTTCGCGCTATATAAGCTCACCATAATAATAATAATAATAATAATCATTTGAGTCCCCAACAATTACACATAGTTTAAAGAAAGTAAATACACCTTTTAGATGTGGCCGGTAATAATCTGCAATGACGCCCTAAAAGAATATTGGAAAAATTAGAGATGTATCCTTGCGACACTGCAACCATGATAACAGCACACACGCTACAGGAATGCCCACTGCAGGGGGATACAAGACGTACAGCTCGGACAGATGAGACCCCCTGCAGGAGAAGCTGTGTTGTGACCTGGCAACCTTGAGGAAAACGGCGGCATTTGTATGCGCCACATGATTTGACGTCTGAACACGCGAACGAGAAGAAGAGGGTCATTTGTCAGCCTGGAAGCTGGAAACAACAGCTCCATTGCATTTGGGATTCAGGAAACGTCTCCTGCACAGTGGTTCACGTGTGTGCGTGACGGAAGGCAACCATTCGCATGGTGAAGCTGAGCCGGGCCTTGTGAAGACGTGAGCGATGACGTGAATTTATTTAGAACGCAACTGTTGATCGATTACTGAAAATGTGCGACCCCCACAATCTCTGAGAGTCAAACCGAGCACAAAATTGCTGAGTAGTCATTTGTCATAATTATGATGGAGAGTAAGCTGCCATTGCGTCGTAATTTATGCAAGACTGTTAGCACTTTCTTTTCGCTTTCCTCCGCAGATTCAGGATTTTCTTTTGATTCATCAACAAACAACAGTTTTAAGTTGCTGCGACGGGAGTACTGTTCGTTCTCGTTCGCCCTTCGTATGCAAGTTTCCCGAAGTATAGCGCTTCTTCCACCTGTCGATGTGTGTCTTCTTGCTGTTTTTCGCATTTCTGTAGTTCAGTGGCCAGTTTGTTGTTTTCTTGGTGCAGATCGAACACCTCGCCTTTTAGCTGCTCAACCGTACCACTGAGAGCGTCCAGCTTCTTGTTGAGTCCATCATTCATGTTCATCAACATTCTCATTAAGTCTTTGTTTGAACAATCTCCACTGGCATTGTCTTTGTCATTCCCACACATGTCAACTAACGAATCTGTGTCACTGTCTTGTTCAATGGCCGAGTTGGCCGCCATATTTGTTGTGAGTCTGTTGAAGTGAGAGGGGATTGTGCCCGACTGTTTTTCTTCTGAGAGTTTCGGTCTCTTTGGGGCTTTCTTCGTTTTCTTGCACTTACTTTCTGTGACAGAAGTGTCGCCTTCCACACTCGAGTCAGCTTGGTTACGACGCTTGACAGATGCAGACCGGGCCCTGTTCATGTCGAGTGCGGCACATTAATTCGGCGTAGCGTCCATAAAACAATATTATCACCTCTGATTCTTCTGCATACTGGTGCACTGAGGATGCGCCTGCAAGGCTTTCACACGTTCATACCCCTAGGCCCTGCACGCTTAATTAGCTTGCTAATTAAGAAAACCACGATATGTGGCGGAGCGCAGAAAAAACGTGCCTTCTCGCGGCGGTGAGCGGGAGATAACTGTCTAGACCTTTTCTTACAATCTGTCCTTGAGACGCACAGACACGGTGAGCGGGAGATAACTGTCTAGACCTTTTCTTACAATCTGTCCTTGACACGCACAGACACGGTGAGCGGGAGATAACTGTCTAGACCTTTTCTTACAATCTGTCCTTGACACGCACAGACACGGTGAGCGGGAGATAACTGTCTAGACCTTTTCTTACAATCTGTCCTTGACACGCACAGACACGGTGAGCGGGAGATAACTGTCTAGACCTTTTCTTACAATCTGTCCTTGACACGCACAGACACGGTGAGCGGGAGATAACTGTCTAGACCTTTTCTTACAATCTGTCCTTGAGACGCACAGACACGGTGA
This sequence comes from Littorina saxatilis, assembly GCF_037325665.1. NCBI lineage: Eukaryota > Metazoa > Mollusca > Gastropoda > Littorinimorpha > Littorinidae > Littorina > Littorina saxatilis. The sequence goes on along the minus strand of NC_090255.1, from coordinate 44,232,653 downwards.
GCGGGAGATAACTGTCTAGACCTTTTCTTACAATCTGTCCTTGAGACGCACAGACACGGTGAGCGGGAGATAACTGTCTAGACCTTTTCTTACAATCTGTCCTTGAGACGCACAGACACGGTGAGCGGGAGATAACTGTCTAGACCTTTTCTTACAATCTGTCCTTGAGACGCCCAGACACGGTGAGCGGGAGATAACTCTCTAGACCTTTTCTTACAATCTGTCCTTGAGACGCCCAGACACGGTGAGCGGGAGATAACTGTCTAGACCTTTTCTTACAATCTGTCCTTGAGACGCCCAGACACGGTGAGCGGGAGATAACTGTCTAGACCTTTTCTTACAATCTGTCCTTGAGACGCCCAGACACGGTGAGCGGGAGATAACTGTCTAGACCTTTTCTTACAATCTGTCCTTGAGACGCACAGACACGGTGAGCGGGAGATAACTGTCTAGACCTTTTCTTACAATCTGTCCTTGAGGCGCACAGACACGGTGAGCGGGAGATAACTGTCTAGACCTTTTCTTACAATCTGTCCTTGAGGCGCACAGACACGGTGAGCGGGAGATAACTCTCTAGACCTTTTCTTACAATCTGTCCTTGAGACGCCCAGACACGCGATACATTTTTTTTTTAAATAAACAAGAAATTCCTCTGAGGTAGGAAAAACACCCCCGTTGGTCAAAGGGAAATAACCATTCTCACTGCCACCAACTGAGAAGGTTATTTCCCTTTGACCATTAATATGTCCCTCTATAAGTCCTTGTAGAATCTTAATCCACCAATAACTCCCTAACCGTGTGTTTGACTGGTCCCAATTTTTGTAAGGACCGTCTCAGGAATGTATAGAACCTGTTCACCAAGTTTGGTGACGATCGGTCCGTTCATTCTTGAGATCTATATGCGAACACAAACACACACACAAACAAACAAACAAACACATCGACCGAATCCTATACACACCCCTATACTGGGGGTGTAAAAACAAAACGAGGTGGGGCGAAAATATGATGCACATTCGCTGCGTGTCGGAACTGGAATTCCGACACCTATGTTTAGCGTTGGCCGCGTGCCTGTACTTGAGTTCCGACGGATATCACGAATTTTTAACGGTGTAAACGGTCCTGCTGACCAATGGAAACAACCCCTGCAATGAACTTCTATCTGTCTACAGTGGAACCATTCACTGTAAACAGTTCCTTCCCTTCAATTGTTGGGATTAATTTGATTCTGTTGACGGTGTGCGACCCATGTGTTTTGACTTTTCCAAGATGGCGGATCGTTCTGCTGACAAGACGTAGTAACTTGAAAAGAGTGCTAGAACTTGTTATTCAGTACGGTTCTGATCTTGACCTTAGTGGAGATGATATTTTAGATTCTGGTGACGAGTTTGTGCCAATGGACGATTATTTGGGTGATGATTCGGGCAATGAAAGTGTCGATCATGACATTGTGTATGATCAGAGACATAAATGTATGTATGTTTGACTGGATGTGAAGACAACAAAAGGTATGTTCTTTCAAATGTTTCATATATTTTCTAAAAGAGCAAGTTTCAAACTTTGCAAAAATCAAGGTAGGTAAGGTTACTTTGTGTTGTTGATTTTTAAAAAAATTTTTAAATGGGTCAAAATCATGCGATTTGAGGGAACACATGGACAATTTAACAATTTAAACGCGCCTTGATTATGCTTGACACTCACCAGTTCAAGTCTATTTAACTGGACTGGACGTGCGATTCCAGATATATCCATAAATATGTTGACATGAATGGCCAGCAATTGATATTTTATGGCTGCCAGTTTGGAAACAGCAGCGACGCCTACCAGTGTATTGTTTCATCCCCAGCAAGGCAGTATAAAAACGTGCCCCCATAACAAATCGTACGCGTGGAACGCACTTATCATCCTGACGGTGTCAATGTTCTCGTTGTTTTGGAAACAGCTTGGAGGCATGCAAACAAGGTTTGGTCATTTTCCATCGTTTAGGTTGTAAACTATAGTGTCATTCCATTTGTGATTCAGAAAACGGTTTTGGCATTTGTGTTGTGCTAAACGCCCTTTTGGATAACATGAATGATTTTAGATAGTGTATGACATGTGAATAAGATATTGATTCTGTATTCACTCATTGCCAACATAAACAGTGTTTGGTATTCAGGCCGCTATTTTCTCCCCCCTTTCCTAACCTAGGTGGGGGTTCAAGTGCTAGTCTTTCGGATGAGACGAAAAACCGAGGTCCCTTCGTGTACACTATATTGGGTGTGCACGTTAAAGATCCCACGATTGACAAAAGGGTCTTTCCTGGCAAAATTGTATAGGCATAGATAAAAATGTCCATCAAAATACCCGTGTGACTTGGAATAAAGGCCGTAAAAGGTAAAGTTTCGCCTAACAGGCTTGAGGTTTGCTGGTCGATGTGAATGCGTTATATATTGTGTGTAAAAAATGTTTGTTTGTCTGTCTGTCTGTAAAAAATTCCATTTCACACGGCAGAAATTAGTATGTAAAGCGCGGAGAGCACAGTTAATTGTGGTTCGCGCTATATAAGCTCACCATAATAATAATAATAATAATAATAATCATTTGAGTCCCCAACAATTGCACATAGTTTAAAGAAAGTAAATACACCTTTTAGATGTGGCCGGTAATAATCTGCAATGACGCCCTAAAATAATATTGGAAAAATTAGAAATGTGTCCTTGCGACACTGCAACCATGATAACAGCACACAAGCTACAGGAATGCCCGCTGCAGGGGGATACAAGACGTACAGCTCGGACAGATGAGACCCCCTGCAGGAGAAGCTGTGTTGTGACCTGGCAACCTTGAGGAAAACGGCGGCATTTGTATGCGCCACATGATTTGACGTCTGAACACGCGAACAAGAAGAAGAGGGTCATTTGTCAGCCTGGAAGCTGGAAACAACAGCTCCATTGCATTTGGGATTCAGGAAACGTCCCCTGCACAGTGGTTCACGTGTGTGCGTGACGGAAGGCAACCGTTCGCATGGTGAAGCTGAGCCGGGCCTTGTGAAGACGTGAGCGATGACGTGAATTTATTTAGAACGCAACTGTTGATCGATTACTGAAAATGTGCGACCCCCACAATCTCTGAGAGTCAAACCGAGCACAAAATTGCTGAGTAGTCATTTGTCATAATTATGATGGAGAGTAAGCTGCCATTGCGTCGTAATTTAATCAGAAGCTGAGTAAAAGAACATGCTTATACCAGTTCAGTTACGTACACAAACTTGAATGAGATTTTACATAGCTCAACAAAATTAGATTGAATTGAATTGAACTTAATTGAACTTTATTTTACAATGATTAAGATTTAAGGCTAGACCTTTTCTTACAATCTGTCCTTGACACGCACAGACACGGTGAGCGGGAGATAACTGTCTAGACCTTTTCTTACAATCTGTCCTTGAGACGCCCAGACACGGTGAGCGGGAGATAACTCTCTAGACCTTTTCTTACAATCTGTCCTTGAGACGCACAGACACGGTGAGCGGGAGATAACTGTCTAGACCTTTTCTTACAATCTGTCCTTGAGACGCACAGACACGGTGAGCGGGAGATAACTCTCTAGACCTTTTCTTACAATCTGTCCTTGAGACGCCCAGACACGGTGAGCGGGAGATAACTGTCTAGACCTTTTCTTACAATCTGTCCTTGAGACGCACAGACACGGTGAGCGGGAGATAACTGTCTAGACCTTTTCTTACAATCTGTCCTTGAGACGCACAGACACGGTGAGCGGGAGATAACTGTCTAGACCTTTTCTTACAATCTGTCCTTGAGACGCACAGACACGGTGAGCGGGAGATAACTGTCTAGACCTTTTCTTACAATCTGTCCTTGAGACGCACAGACACGGTGAGCGGGAGATAACTGTCTAGACCTTTTCTTACAATCTGTCCTTGAGACGCACAGACACGGTGAGCGGGAGATAACTGTCTAGACCTTTTCTTACAATCTGTCCTTGAGACGCACAGACACGGTGAGCGGGAGATAACTGTCTAGACCTTTTCTTACAATCTGTCCTTGAGACGCCCAGACACGGTGAGCGGGAGATAACTCTCTAGACCTTTTCTTACAATCTGTCCTTGAGACGCACAGACACGGTGAGCGGGAGATAACTCTCTAGACCTTTTCTTACAATCTGTCCTTGAGACGCACAGACACGGTGAGCGGGAGATAACTCTCTAGACCTTTTCTTACAATCTGTCCTTGAGACGCCCAGACACGGTGAGCGGGAGATAACTGTCTAGACCTTTTCTTACAATCTGTCCTTGAGACGCACAGACACGGTGAGCGGGAGATAACTGTCTAGACCTTTTCTTACAATCTGTCCTTGAGACGCACAGACACGCGATACATTTTTTTTTTAAATAAACAAGAAATTCCTCTGAGGTAGGAAAAACACCCCCGTTGGTCAAAGGGAAATAACCATTCTCACTGCCACCAACTGAGAAGGTTATTTCCCTTTGACCATTAATATGTCCCTCTATAAGTCCTTGTAGAATCTTAATCCACCAATAACTCCCTAACCGTGTGTTTGACTGGTCCCAATTTTTGTAAGGACCGTCTCAGGAATGTATAGAACCTGTTCACCAAGTTTGGTGACGATCGGTCCGTTCATTCTTGAGATCTATATGCGAACACAAACACACACACAAACAAACAAACAAACACATCGACCGAATCCTATACACACCCCTATACTGGGGGTGTAAAAACAAAACGAGGTGGGGCGAAAATATGATGCACATTCGCTGCGTGTCGGAACTGGAATTCCGACACCTATGTTTAGCGTTGGCCGCGTGCCTGTACTTGAGTTCCGACGGATATCACGAATTTTTAACGGTGTAAACGGTCCTGCTGACCAATGGAAACAACCCTTGCAATGAACTTCTATCTATCTACGGTGGAACCATTCACTGTAAACAGTTCCTTCCCTTCAATTGTTGGGATTAATTTGATTCTGTTGACGGTGTGCGACCCACGTGTTTTGACTTTTCCAAGATGGCGGATCGTTCTGCTGACAAGACGTAGTAACTTGAAAAGAGTGCTAGAACTTGTTATTCAGTACGGTTCTGATCTTGACCTTAGTGGAGATGATATTTTAGATTCTGGTGACGAGTTTGTGCCAATGGACGATTATTTGGGTGATGATTCGGGCAATGAAAGTGTCGATCATGACATTGTGTATGATCAGAGACATAAATGTATGTATGTTTGACTGGATGTGAAGACAACAAAAGGTATGTTCTTTCAAATGTTTCATATATTTTCTAAAAGAGCAAGTTTCAAACTTTGCAAAAATCAAGGTAGGTAAGGTTACTTTGTGTTGTTGATTTTTAATTTTTTTTTTAAATGGGTCAAAATCATGCGATTTGAGGGAACACAGGGACAATTTAACAATTTAAACGCGCCTTGATTATGCTTGACACTCACCCAATAAACATGCCAGAACTGGGCCACTGCTGGCTTTTTGCTGGCAAGTTTGGTAAAGCTGGCCATAAAAAAACCAACACTGGGCCAATTATGGTTTGCCAACAAAGGCCCAGTTATGGCTTGCCATCACTGGCCCATCTCTGGCATTCCAGTAATATTGTCGGCCAGTAAAATGCCTTAATTGGCCCACTGTTGGCACGCCATTGGTGGCCCAGTGCTTGTTTGCCAGCATTGGGCCATAGGTGGCGATTTGCTGGCAATTATAGGTGGGTTTTTGCTGGCACGCCAGCAGTGGGCCAATGCTGGATAATTGCTGGCAAGAAGATCTGCGACAGCACAGCGGTATGACTTTCTCACTTGGAGTGACGTAATGTACAAACAAATGTCGAAATATCTTGACGTCACTCGTGATGATGACGCATTGTCAACTAAATCCGGCCCGCGGTGGTTCTGCAGATGTCCGGTTATTTGTTTTGCATTCAACTTCAAGGAATTTCCAAAGCACCTTCTTCGATTTCAGTACGCGTCCGATCTCCTCCGGCTAGAAGCAAGCGTGGTGAGTTTCACAAACAGTTGTGTGAGCAGGTCGTCGCAACGGCGTTAGATCTAGTATCTTCTTGTTCTTTTCCTCCGTTGTCGGTCTTTTTTTCAACTTTCTTCTGCTGGACGTTTGAGTCAGTTCGCAAAATATAATAGACTTTAAGAAGTCGTCCTCTCTGTAAGAAAGAATCTGCGCGCGCACGCGCGCGTGTGTGTGTGTGTGTGTGTGTGTGTGTGTGTGTGTGTGTGTGTGTGTGTGTGTGTGTGTGCGCCCGCGCGCGCGGTTGTGTGTGTGTGTGTGTGTGTGTGTGTGTGCGCCCGCGCGCGCGGTTGTGTGTGTGTGTGTGTGTGTGTGTGTGTGTGTGTGTGTGTGTGTGTGTGTGTGTGTGTGTGTGTGTGTGTGTGTGCCTTTTTCCTTTCTTTGTGTGATTGAGTTTGTTTTGTCTCTGTCAAAAGAAAAGCACCATAGGCATTACCATAAGCTTACTTGTAACCAAACAAATTGCATCTTGTGAATGTTGACATTGAGTATGTGTCTATTCACTCCAGGACAAAGATTTGTGCAAGTGTCTGACTGCCCAACTGGATAAGATGCAGCTCGCCTGGGTCTCAGTTCCTGAGAGAAACGCAAGAGAGCTGTCCGAGACAACGTAAGCTTCGCAGGTTAGATCAAAATACATATTCCTGTTGACCCCTTACTTCTGCTTGGCATTTTAGTCAGTTCAGAAAATATGATAGATTACAAGAAGTCGTCCTCTCTGTGAGAATGCCTCTGTGTGTGTATGTGTGTGTGTGTGTGTGTGTGTGTGTGTGTGTGCGCGTGTGTGTGTGCGCGTGTGTGTGTGTGAGCGCGCGCGCGTGCGTGCGTGCGTGTGCTGTTTGCTTGCATGCCTGCGTGTATGCTTGCGTTTGTTTGGTTGTTTGGTTGTGTGTGTGTGTGTGTGTGTGTGTGTGTGTGTGTGTGTGTGTGTGTGTGTGTGTGTGTGTGTGTGTGTGTGTGTGTGATATGGAATAATGAATTAAAACCAACAAAACTCGTTTGCTTTCATGTTTCAAGAGGTGAACGGCAGGAGGACTTGAGAGTTTCAATGGCTTACCGTAGGCTACGACGTCAGGACAAAGAAAAGAAGCGTTATCTCAACGTTGCGGATGCGAACAGAGAAATGACAAAATCAAGACAATCCTACGGAGGTTTACTGGGAAGTGAACAAGAAACATTCCTGCCTTTGGTCATCATGTCTCGAGTGTGAAATTTAGAACGCTGTACAAATAAAATAAAACAGTGAGCAACTGAAAACAAAGCGTACGTTTCTGTAATGTTTCGGTAATGAGTCGTTGCTGTTTGGAAGCTTTACATTTGTTTTGTTTTTAATATATATTACTGTATTGTTGTTGTGCCCGCTATAACTGCGTTGATGACGATATTCTGTCAAATCCACTGCCTTTACTTGCCAGATAAGTTACACGACAAATGTGATTAGCATTTCAATTGCATTTTACTGATGAATTTGATAATTACGCATATGCATATTGCTAATGTACAGCTTGACAGCATTGCCCTTTGCTTTATTTGCGCACGTCTTGCCGCCAGCATGGGTTGAAAAGTCCATTGATGTGCTGTGTTTTGTTATTGTTATTACATTCACAGTAAAAAATGACAAAACAAAGCATATTTATAGACTTCTAACAACCATCTATGGGCTAACAAGACTGTGCAGATCGAGTACATGAATAGAGCCGTCATTCTATCCGAATCAGTGGTATTGGTATATTTCCTGCAACTTATTGGCATTTTGCTGGCAATGGTAAAGACAGAAATATGGCATTTTGCCGGGCCACAACTGGCCCGGTAATTTCAGCAGGTAAAGGGCCATTAACGGAAAATATATGGAAAAAAGTTTTTTTTATATGGAACCTGCAAAATGCTGGCAAAATGCTGGCGAAATGCTGGCAAAATGCTGGGTTTTTGATGGCAAGCCATCAATAAGCCATCAAATAAATGATGGGTTTTTGCTGGCAAAATTCTGGCAAAATGATGGCAAAATGATGGCAAGCCATCAAAAAGCCATCAAATAAATGATGGGTTTTTGCTGGCAAAATTCTGGCAAAATGATGGCAAAATGATGGCAAGCCATCAAAAAGCCATCAAATAAATGATGGGTTTTTGCTGGCAAATTGCTGGCAAATTGCTGGAAAAATGATGGCAAGCCATCAAAAAGCCAGCAAATAAATGATGGGTTTTTGCTGGCAAAGTGCTGGCTTGCCAGTGATGGCCCATCAATTTGCCAATGTGCATACGGGTAATATGCCAGCATTGGGCCATAGGTGGGCCTTTGATGGCAGTAGTTCTGGCAACTGGCATTGCCATCAAAACGCCAGCAGTGGCCCAGTTCTGGCATGTTTATTGGGCACCAGTTCAAGTCTATTTAACAGTAATTTTTGTTTCTGATTCACCAGCAACTCTCTGATTCACCAGCAACACTCTTGACATTTGAAACAGTGCATATCAGCTTGATTTTGTGAGAAAAAGTACTGCAACAGTGAGTTACTGGTGTCTCATTCAAGAACAAAAAAGTGTTTTTTGTGTGCTTCAAATTGGATATTTTGCCTGGATATGAAGACAACAAAAGGTATGTACTTTCAAATGTTTCATATATTTTCTAAAAGAGTAAGTTCCAAACTTTGCAAAAACATAAAGGTATGTAAGGTTATCTTGTGTTGTTGATTTTTTATACTTTTTTCAAAATGGCTCTAAATCGCGCGCTGGCAGGGAACACAGGGGAAATTTCGACACGCCTTGATAGAGGTAAGTAGAAGGCTAAAAAAAAAGATTTTTCTGTCCACTTACACTAACCATTTGATCGATGTACTTGCAAATGTCATGCTTTTACATTTAGTCAAGTTTTGACTAAATGTTTTAACATAGAGGGGGAATCGAGACGAGGGTCGTGGTGTGTGTGTGTGTGTGTGTGTGTGTGTGTGTGTGTGTGTGTGTGTGTGTGTGTGTGTGTGTGTGTGTGTGTGTGTGTGTGTGCCTGTGTGTGTGTAGAGAGGTTCAGAGTAAACTACTGGACCGATCATTATGAAATTTTACATGAGAGTTCCTGGGTATGATATCCCCGGACGTTTTTTTTCTCCATTTTTTGGATAAATGTCTTTGATGACGTCATATCCGGTTTTTTGTAAAAGTTGAGGCGGCACTGTCACACCCTCATTTTTCAATCAAATTGATTGAAATTTTTGTAAAGCAATCTTCGACAAAGGCCGGACTTCGGTATTGCATTTCAGCTTGGTGGCTTAAAAATTAATTTATGACTTTGGTCATTAAAAATCTGAAAATTGTAATACAATTTTGTTTTATATAAAACGATCCAAATTTACGTTCATCTCATTTTACATCATTTGCTGATTCTAAAAACATATAAATATGTTATATTTGGATGAAAAACAATCTCTGAAAATTAAAAATATAAAAATTATGATCAAAATAAAATTTCCCAAATCGATTTAAAAACTATTTCATCTTATTTCTTGTTGGTTCCTGATTCCAAAAACATATATATATGATATGTTTGGATTCAAAACACGCTCAGAAAGTTAAAACGAAGAGAGGCACAGAAAAGCGTGCTATGCAGCACAGCGAAACTACTACCGCGCTAAACAGGCTCGTCAGTTTCACTCCGTTTTGCACAAGCGGAAGACTACGGTCATTGTGAAAAAATGCAGTGCGTTCAGTTTCATTCTGTGAGTTCCACAGCTTGACTAAATGTAGTAATTTCGCCTTACGCGACTTGTTTGTTGTTGCAAAAGTAACGTTGCATTAACTACCATTTCTTGTGGGTTTGTTTATTCTGCATTTTGGAAAGTTGGCGGTCTCTCTGTTTGGATTTACAATTTGGATGGTTAACATTAGAAGGATGGTTAACATTAGAAGGATGGTTAACATTAGAAGGATGGTTAACATTAGAAGGATGGTTAACATTAGAAGGAGGGTATATTCTAACGTCTTTGTGCACTGTCATTTACAAGTGACCCAGGACTGTATCCTGTGCAAATAATTCCTGATTCTCCTCGCTGATCAGTGTGACAGTAGTGACAACATCACAGCCAGTAACACACAAAGGACGTTCATTGTGTTGCCGGTGTTAACCCCGAGGGTGTATGCCTGGCTAAATATGCATGTGTGTTGTTATATGGATGCAGCAAGTCATACAAGGCAAATTCTCAGCGTGTTAACACGCTAATAAGATAATTGCCTATGTCATTTTTTTATGTTTTGAGAAAAACGCAAAACACCTTATTTGGTTTCTGAACAATCTGCCTATCTCATTTTAGTTATAAGTTGCAAACTGCCTATCTCGCCCGGTGACAGCTGGATAAACGTCAGATAAACGTCAGATAAACGTGAGATAAAGAGCTGATAGCAACATTTTCAATTAGCAAAACTGCATAACAACCCACACAAAGCTTGTGCATACCTTCACATTCTCAAAACAAGTCTTCCTGTATCATAAAGAAAAGTGCCTAACTCAAGAAACGAGATTGGCAGTTTTGCTTACGTTACCGTGGCAATGGTTTCCGATGGTCTGAGAGTTTGTACTCTCTAACACATGATAGATACCCTTCCAGTAGCTTCCCCTGTAGTTTCACTACAGAAATGCCTAACACTGAGATAGGTATTTTTCTTATGAGCGTGACGTCATGTCCCAAACAGTCACTAGAACTGGAGACAGAAATATCCCATTAGCATAGCACAAGGCAATTGTGTGTGTCGGATGCATTCATCCTTTCTCTGAGAGACGAGGGCTGTCTCCGGCTTGACCAAGGGCACTGCATGAAGCTAAGGGGTGAAAGTGTAACGATTTGCATCTTTCATTCTCCATCGGTTTCTTTTCTTTCTTTCTTTCTTACTCTCCGTTCTGTCTGTAACTACATGCCTTCTCTTGTTATGCGAGGCTTGCTTCTGTTTTGAACAACGGGGACAGTAGAGGATTGAAAAGAGAATGTCGCTTTTTTTTTGTGGTTTTTTTTGTATTTGCCAAGCACATCATTGTGGGGCTTTTAATCAGTAACATGCATCCGTCTACAATGTATCATCATTCATCCTTCAACATGTATCATAAATGGCAAGTATAAATATATATATACAACATTAAGACATAACAGACAGACGAGAGAGAGAGAGAGATAGAGATAGAGAGAGAGAGAGAGAGAGAGAGAGAGAGAGAGAGAGAGAGAGAGGAAGAAAGAGAGAGAGAGAGAGAGAGAGAGGCGGGGGGTGGGGGTGGGTAATGATGGTGGTGGTATCATTTATAATGTATCCTTTTTTTTCAAATTATCAAACGTTCCATGAACAAACTTCACCTCGTCTCGACTTATACAGTACTCACAATCTTCTAATGTACATTTCATTTTCCAATATACTATTCAAATCGTATCTGTCACCATACTTATAATTATTTACTAATACACATTTTTGCAATCAAAATAATGTGATTAATTACCTTATTATTTTGGCATATATTATTAGGTTGATAACCAAACAAGACATCGTGTTCTGAGAGGTGCACGTTTAATCCTGTATTTCTAAAAATATAATGGACAACATTTTCCCAAAAGCTCGTCAACTTCTCACACTGCCAAAAAAAGTGTTCAACATAATCAATGTGTTTACAAAATGTACATAATTTTGTTTCTCTAATTTTCATTTTATTTAATAATATATTCGTGGGATAAATATTATGTAAAATTTTCCATTGTAACAATCTCAATCCTTCTTCTTTTGTACATTCGCTTGCTAACAGCCAATAATTGTGATCTAGTTTAACCTGATATTTATGTAACCAAAATGTAACAGCGCAAGGCTCGCTCGCTTTAGACTGGACTATCAGCATGCGAAACTTTCTCGCGGAAGGGTTAGTGATCACAGGGTTCCGCGTGTCAAGGTCATTATTGTGTTCGCCTGCTCGCGGGCTGGCTGTGTTTTTGCGAAGTGCAAGCGCTCGCACAGCGGTCTTCATTGCGCCGTACTCAAAAAATCTAGAGGGACTGTATCCTATCTTTGTGCACAGCTGGTTAAAAGGAATCATATCTCCGTTATCCCAAATATCTTTCACCGTATCTAAGTGTGCTTCTATCCATTTTTTAAAATATAAGCTTTTATTTTTATACATCACATTTATATTGTTCCATAAACATTGATCACCAAAGCGATCTTCTCTCTCATAAATCAATGCTTTATTATGGATCCATTTTAAGAGAACTTCTTTCCAAAAGTTTGATCGAATGCATTCAATACCTTGAAACAGTTTTAGTGGTGTTGTGGCTTTAAAACAAAGTAAATTTCTTCCCAATACCTGATAAAGACTTAATGGAATCGTTGTCCACGGTTCATATTTTCGTTGTTGAAGTTTTGCTGCCCATGTGAGTAAAAAAGAAGTCTGCATATCGTGGACGTTTATCATGTTAATACCACCTTCTTCCACCACATTACACAATACATTTCGTTTAACTTTTTCAAAGGCTTTTGTATTTGAATACTTCCTTTTCCAGAGAAATCTGAACAAAATAGTATTCAACTTATCGAGAACTTTAACAGGGGCAAGAAGCGCCTGCATAGCGTAAACAAATTGTGAAACTAAGAAGGACTTAATAATACACAATTTGCCGCTTATACTTAAATTCCTTCTTGACCATCTGCAAATGATTTGTTCAACTTTTTCAAGTCTTTTGGACCAATTTTCCATAATTTCAGAGGCCGGGATGTCATTTTTAAAAATAATTCCCATGATTTTAACCTGGGTATTCCATTTAATATCGCAATATTTCTCTTGACAGTTTTTACGCGATCCCAACCACATTGCTTCCGTTTTACTTTTATTTAATTTTAAGCGAGATATATTGGAGAAATCATCAATGATTTCCAAAACCGTTTCCATGTCGTTTTTATCTTGAAGTAAAACAGTTATATCATCGGCGTACATAGCCAGTTTCAGGATACGCGATGTTTGTTCTGCAAAATCTACA